>NC_088349.1:38600000-38872500 GCF_036884655.1 Musa acuminata AAA Group
CTTTATATTGCTTGTTACATATATTGTGATTTCCATGAATCTGTGCAATTGAATCAGATCGTAATGAGATCATGATAATGAGACCGATTTACCTTTAAACATAGACCCTGAATAATCCCAATCATAGGTTACTCGAGAGGGACATCGAGATAACCAGATAGACCGGTATGCTGTATACCCATTCATATGATGGAGGCGGTTGGTCTTATAGTTGCTTGTGTGAGGATACTAGAGAAACAATGCAGGTGCTCATTGGAGAATGAGTTCACTAATCGATCCGCTCACGACATACTGGATGGTTGATGATATCTCATTGTTAGATAGTGATTTCATCATCCTAATGGTGTTTCTATTCCTTAGACTTGAGACATGAAGGATGCCCTCCTATATGAGTACTCCACTCTTTGATATCAAACTTATAGGCCTGAAAATTTCAGATCTAGCACAACCAGTCATCGGAAGTGACAACCAATCTTACGAGGGCTATTAAGTTTCAATAGAGGATCATCCACTCTCGATGTCATAAGAAGAATATCCTATGTGTTCTTGCTCAAGCAAATCTCTGCCTAGAGTCATTCAGATTAAGAGAGAAAGAGTTCTTTAGGAGAATTCGATTAGAGCGAGACTTAAGTAGAAACCGTATGGGCCTGATAGCACCATGCATGGCATACAATCTCTGGAATATTAGATGGATGAGGGACTATAGATACATGGTAACTGAGGACAGATATGTCTAATGGATTGAATTCTCTTGTATCGTTTAGGGACTACAAGGTAGTGGCCTAGTACGTCCATAGTTGATGAGTCAAGTGAATTCTTATGGAGATAATAATTCACTGAGTTATAGGGAGTTTTGATAGGTATGACTCATGGTAACTCGATATTGGCCTAGAGGATTACACGCATATGGTAGGTATTGCTATGTGTAGAGGTTCGTGCTAGTCATAGGTGCTCTACAAGCCAATCACGTGAGTGATGACACATGTGACTTGACACGTAGTCTTTTTACTTATTATTATTATTTGGTATTTTATCACTTTATATTACCTATTGCTTAAATATATTGTGATATCCATGAATTTGTGCAATGAGAATCATGTCATGATGAGATCATAATAATGAGACCGACTCGTCTTTAAATACATATCCTAAATAATCTCGGTCATAGGTTACTCGAGAGGGACATTGAGATAACTGTTGAATCTCGAATTTTGATAATGAAATCAATTGAGAGTGTTTATGATTTAATCTGTATTTTGAGTGACGCAGGAAGCTTTGATCAGGGAGAGACAATTAAAGTAGGAAAAATCATGTTGGGCCGGAGAGAAATATATCAGAAGATTGGACGTCAAGCTGGAGGATCGGTCAACGTATTGATAGAAAGCTTCGGCCCATGGATTCAAGCATCAGGCCAAGAAGAATAGAAATTGCGCCAAGGAAATCAAAGTTGCGGAGGTCAACTGACCGATTGGGCAATAGGCCGCAAGAGAGGACGATGCGTCGAAGAATCGGATGAAGCATCGATGAACCAATAACCTACCGGACAACATTTGATTCAAGCTTTATAATAATTGTCTAGATCGAAGTAAGTTTTAAGTGTGTAGGATTAACTACGATAGCGATCAAGGCATAAAGCCAAATGAAGTCCCAGAGTCAAGAATGAGATTTTGTTGGGTGTTCGAGAGTTCGTCAGAAGTTTGGACGTTCATTGGAAGTTCTGCCCGAATTAACCAAGAAGTCCAGGAGCTTGCCAAAGAAGCTCATCAAAACTCACCAAGAAGATTGTCGTGAAGTCCAGGAGCTTGCCGGGAGTCCATTGGAACATTGCCGAGAGATCGTCGGAAGATCGTCGGAAGCTCGCCGGAAGAAACCTAGACTTACCGGACTTGTTTAGCTTAGGGTATGCCTTAAATTTCATAGTTAGCACATAATTAGGTTGGAATTGGGCCAACTCAATTAGGGGTAAATTGGGCCCAAGTTTGGGCTGTGTTGGGCCAAGTGCAAGGCCCAAACAGTGACCCATAAGTGGCATCGTCGTGGCATAGTCTCTGAAACTGTGTCAAGTGGTGGTACTGCCCATACTCAGTCTCTGAGATTGTTAGGTGATAGTACTGCTAGTTTGGGCAATGGTACTGCCTAGACATAATCTCCCAAGCGGTAGTACTGCCAGACTAGGCGACACCACTGCTTAGTGTCAGTATTGCAAGCGGTGGTACCACCAGGACTCAAGAAACCTAGAATGAGATCTTTTTATGCTCCAAGTTTGAATCAACTTAAGCTTTATAAATACCCCTCTCATACCTGGTTAACAAACACACAATTGAGTATATAAATTGGGAAAAACGTTGTTGTAATCTTGAAAGTTCTCCTCCTTTAGCCTAAGTGTTTAGAATTCTATTTAGGGAGGAGTAAGTGGGGTTGTAAAGGTTCTCTCCTGAACCTGTCAAAAGGAGAATCGAGTTGTAAGGGTAGTTGATCTTCACCTATTGAAGGAAGATCATCAGTGGATACCGGTGGTCTCGACGGAAGAGGAATCAGCGGAGTGGATGTAGGTCACGATGACCGAACCATTATAAAACTTAGTTTGCATTTCATGTTGAGCAATTTACCTTTACTGTAAACTGCTTTACCTTCTAACTGCTTTCACTATGCTTCCATACTCTTTCAAGTTATTATCTTTATGAAACGATTTTCATCCGAATCGGGTTTAATCGAAATAAAGATTTTTCAAACCGAAGTAATTTTTCCGCTGTACTACTTCAACCCCACCCACCCTCTTAGTGCCAACTCGTTCCTAACAATAATCAGATAGATTGGTGTGCTATATATCCGTTCATATGATGGATGTAGCTAGTCTTATAGTTGCTCGTATGGGGACACTAGAGATACAACATAGGTGCTCATTGGGGAATGAGCTTATTGATTGATCCGCATACAGAATGCTGGATGATTGATGATGCCTTATTGTCAGAGAACGATTCTGTAGTCCCAGTGGTGTATTTGGTCCTTAGACTTGAGATACTAAGGATATTCTGTATGAGTACTCTATTCTTTGATACCAGACTTATAGGTCTGGAGATTCCAGATCTACACAATTGATTATCGGGAGTGATAGCCAACCTTACGAGGACTATTGAGTGTCAATAGAGGATCATCCACTCTCGGTGTCATGATAAGAATGTCTCATATATTCTTGCTCAAACAAATCCCTAGTCAGGGTTATTCGGATTAAGAGAGAAAGAGTTCTCCGGGAGAATCCGATTAGAGCGAGACTCGAGTAGAAACCGTATGGGCCTAACAACACCATGCTCGGTATACGATCTCTGGGATATTAGATGAATGAGAGATTATAGGTATATGATAACTGAGGATAGACAGGTCCAATGGATTGGATTCCCTTATATCATCTAGGGACTGTGGCCTAGTATGTCCATAATCGATGAGTCGAGTGAATTATTATGAAGATAACAATTCATTGAGCCAGAAGGAGTTCTGACATGTATGACTCATGACTAGCTTGATATTGAGCCTAGAGGGTCACACACATATGGTAGGCGTTGTAATGAGTAGAGGTTCGGATATGAGATATTCGCTGGAGCCCTTATCTTATTGGATATCCAATGAGCTCTTGAATTATTAGATCTTATGAATGAGATCAAATAAGAGCCAATGAGAGATTATTGGATAGAGATCCACTAATATAAGAGGCTTGGGTAGTTGGATGGAGATCAATACCCAATATGGCAGGATCCATTAGAGTTAAGTTGACAGGAACCTCTATAAATATGAGGGAACTAATGGTTTATAGGCTAGAGTCTTTTTGGGTTGCCTCTCCTCTTCTCCTCCCCTTCTTCTCCTCAGATAGCAGGCTTGGAGTTTTGAAGAGTATCGTCGTAACCCTGCTATGTGGATCACTACTAGAAAGGAGGACGCTTGACCTCCTTCACCCTCTCATAGAGATCTGCAGGGATTTAGGGATATACGATCTCCCTAGGTAACACAATCTTTCATATACGCAGCTTTAAGTTTCATGATTTTTGTGCACCAATCTTCGCACGATGACGAACACATCTTTTCAGAAATTGGGGATTTTGTTTTGAATATTCTTCTGTTGTGCATGTGATGTCGCCCCTCAGATTTCCCAATAGTTCGGATATGAGATATCTGCTAGAGCACCTATCTTATTGGATATCCAATAAACCCCTGAATCATTGGATCTTGTAGATAAGTTCCAATAAGAACTAATGAGAGATTATTGGGTTGAGATCTACTAATCCAAGATGCTTGGGTAGTTGGATGAAGATCCAATGCCCAATAGGACATAATCTATTAGGGTTAAGTTGA
Organism: Musa acuminata AAA Group; assembly: GCF_036884655.1. Lineage (NCBI taxonomy): Eukaryota > Viridiplantae > Streptophyta > Magnoliopsida > Zingiberales > Musaceae > Musa > Musa acuminata. The sequence continues at coordinate 38,604,345 of NC_088349.1, forward strand.
TAAGACGTCTCTAAATAGGAGAGAACTAAAAGACTATAGGCTAGATCCCTTTTGGCTGCTACCTTCAGTTATAGTGGTCCTATGAAAAGATACGAAGAGAAGAGAATGAGAGTATAGTTCTTCTTGTAGATTATCAATTGTTTTTGGATCTAAAGACGGTGCCCAGATCACATGGAGATTCTTTTTTAATGGAATCCAAAGATATCATCAAAATCGATCTAATGTTATTTGATTTCAATCCTAGCATAAAAATTTTTCTACGTATATCACATATTTGATGCTTACAGGAATCTAGACGAACTTCAGGTCATAACACTATGAACTAATCTTGGAGGAGGTGCAATTGGTGGATGAGGGTCTGCTAAGTCAATTGTGCGGTAGATAAGGGATGAAGGTTGCACCACTCCTAGTAACGCCTACACCTGTTGAGTTAGGTTGCTGCAAGCTTCTGTAGGAACTATGATGATTGACAAGCGAGGATTCATCTATGGAGTGATTGATGATTGGTTCACAACTGAATCACTTTATAGGTGTCGAAACACCTTCGGACATTTGAAGATGAGGATTGGGCATAGATCCTAAATGGAGATTTGAGAACGTCATCCTATCCTAATTTCTCTGAGAGGACCCGACATGATTTCCTCGAGACATTTTGGAAAGGCTCTCATTCTAGCGCTAATTTATTATGATAAATTTTGATTGTTTGATTTGGAAGGTGATTAAGATCCAACTGTAGCCCCTTTTCGAGAATGTCAGACTGAGTAGGAGTGAAAGCATCAAATCCTCATGTTGAGACTCCATAAGATTATATTAAGTTAGGGGCATGCCGAAAAGTCCTTTCAATGCATAAGTTAGAAATAGAGCTTAGAAGATTTAATCAAAAATTGAATCTAAAGGAAATTTAATTAGATCAAAGATGAATAACCTACCTAATGATAGCATGCCTAGGGGTTTTATTATAGGATTGATGACCATGAGAATTGGGAGATTGTTCGTAATAATCGAAATTGGACTAAACTCTATGTGACAAGAAAACACTTGGACTAAACTCGATGTTCACAATACTAAAATGGGTCAATTTTTTATATTTGAATTCCAGTGTTTTTTTGGATAAATTTCAAAGTAATAAAATTAAGAATCCTTTCATTTATCAACTTCTACATCAAATGATAGTTGTAAACAAATTTTAGAATCGATTGTTATGCTACTGTCCTGAGTTATAAAACTTGTCACAAATACGAGTTGTAACTGTCTCCAACATCATAGAGCAAAATCTTCAACGATAGGCATTGGCCACTTGTTGGCAGTTGTATCTCCAACATCATACGAGTCGTATCTCCACCTGTTGGTAGTTCTATTGAATAAATTTTCTAGAAGACCAAGACAAAAAGAGAACAAAAGAATCAACTTCTTTCGAGTCTCTTAACATCGGCATAGGGTAGACTAACTTAACCAGTTTGAGACATGATCGAGAAGAACCACAAATAAGAGGGCTCCAAAGTTAAAAAGCACCACAACATTGCTTTTAGAATGTAAGTTGTGTTCGCTCCACTCGAAGCGCAGCGCACACAGCTTTAGTCGGATTAAGAAACTATGCTGTTACACAGTCGTCGTCCAAAGCTGTGGCTTGTCCAAATAAGCAAAGCATCAGTTCCAATATCATATTTGGTACAATGAATAATTCTATCCCCACAGGGTTGCACATGACCTCAAGAAGTTCTTTCATCAACTTCGGAGTTGAAAAATAATCGTTTTAACCCAATCGTCTCGCTATAATGCAAAGTCAGCCAGCACATGGCACATAAATAGGCCACAAAAAGACAAACCCGCCTGAGTTGAACCACGATAACCATGATATTGGCACCGAAAGCATTCCACTTTCTCACAGAAGCACGAGCTAGGAGGTGGACAATTTTAATAAGAATGACAACAAATATGGAGATCAATATACCAGATATGACTCCTGCCACCGAATATACAACATGCTGTCCAGAAATCTGCTTATAATACAATCTTCTGAACCTGGTAAAAGACATCAGGATGTGTAAGTTTGAGAATCAGAGAAAAAACATCCCAGAATTATTGGTAGATTAGCTGCATCTAAAACATCAACATGCCTACTTCATGATACCAAATTAGCAGAACAATCCCATGTCATGTTATAAATGCTACATTCTAGACAATGAATTATGGTAAGTATTCACACATCGTGCTTCATACAACTTCTGGAAAAAAAAAAAACCCATCCTCAAGCTGCCCTGCTGCAAGATTTAAAGTGATTGGACAATCACATCCCTGAATGGAATCAGATTGCCTATCTTCCTGTAATCATCGTTAATTTCTCCCTTAACATAAATTAATTACTATAAATGATATATTACTTTATTATTAACTTCTATATTTATGTATTATAATTAAGAAAATAATTAAATTTGGTTTCCTTAATCGCATGGATAAGTTAGGAATTCTATTAATCAATTACATTATTAATTGATTTATTTCCTAATGAGTAATTTGATATTTAGGAAGTAAATAGTTTACATTCCATTTTTGTGTGTAAACTATGAGAAATAAATATTATATTACTTTTTTTTTATGTGTGAAAGTAAATGCAAAATAAATTAAAAATAAAAATTAAATTATTACTTACCTTTCGGGAAGATCTCATCTTCTCTTATATAAAAGGACTACTCATCCCTCATTCTCTACTAAGCCTAATAATAGGAGGATTGAGGAGATAACTTTCCGAAGAGATGATATCAAAGAAGAGATAATCGAAGACAGGTAGATCCTTTCTTTTTAATTAGCTTTGATTTGTGTTTTGAAATCTTAACATTGAGATTGTTACAATTTTATAATGAATGATGTTAGACTGATTATTTGATTTGTATTGATCTTTTAAGCTTAAGTGAATTTTAATATTGATTTAATTATTAAAATTCTTATTTAGTATAATAGTTCTAATTTATTTAATTAGTAATATCTATGTTTCAAGAATTATGTGTGAATTTCTGTATGTAATTAGTTTTAAATTTTAAATCATGAATTTAAAGTTTTAATTAATGTATTTGAGTAATTCTTTAATAATTTTAAATATTAAAATCTAATTTAATAAGAGGAGTCTAATTGGGATCTGACTTGAGTTAAGTTGATCGATCAGATTGAATCGACTTAGACCATGTGGTCATGTACAACCTAGCTTATGTGACTAAGTACAATTTAACCCATGTGGTTAAGCATGACCCAACCCATGTGGCTAGGTACGATCTAGTCTATATGGTCATATATGACCCAGCCCATGCGGTAAGGTATGATCCAACCATGTGGTTAGGTATGGGTCAGCTCATGTGGCTAGGTACAATCCAGTCCATGCGACCATGTATAACCCAACTCATATGGTAAGGTACGACCCAACCATGTGGCTAAGCATAGGCCAGCTTATGCGGCTAAGCATGGGCTCGCTTATGCGGCTAGGTACAACTAAGTCTAGATGGTCAGATACGACCCCAACTCATGTGTCTAGAATCAACTCGTGACCCAAGCATGGCCTAGTTCAATGGTAAGGCTCAGCCCAACTTATAAGTGAGGCTTAGCCTAGTCCATGAAGTTAAGCTTGCCCAGCTACGCGATTGCCATTAGACATATCGTCACTCCTTTTATATAGCCCATCATACCTCAACTCAACCTAGTATTTGGAACAGGTATATACAATGTATATGACTCGCCCAAGACTCAGGTGGGTTGGTTCGGTTTGGGTTAGCACTATACGATATAATCCAATCTCCTTCTCTATTGGTTTGAGCTCATTAATTTGGCTAAATCAAATAGGTTTGATCAGTTAAAGTCGGTTTAGGGTGATTCCAGACTAACTCGACTAGTTCAAACCTATTTGACCTAATCGAGATCAATCAAATCAAAATTAAACCAGTCTAGGGTGATTCCAGACCGGTTCTATAAGGATTTGATGTTGGTTCTATTAGATCATAATCGAATTGAGTTTGGTTTAAGTCAATTGAGCTATTCCAATTAGGGTTTTGATTGATTGAGGACTATTGAGATATTGATGTTTAATGCTTTTATGATTTGATGAATTTAAATGTTTTATTTGAAGGTGTCGTTTGAAAATGATTATTGGTTTTCTATGTTTATGATATTGATATGATAAGTATCATATAGTAGATGTGATTAGACTAGTAGTTCACATTGGGAGTGCAACCTATGAAAGGAGCTACAGGCCCATCATAGTGCGGAGCCACCAATGAACATAGTCTAGTAGATTTACATCAAGTATGGTCTCTCATAATGTTTAATCATATTGATTTCTTGATGTATGCGTGAGTGATTGAATGAGTGTAAATGAATGATCACGGATGTTTATGTATCCTTGCCGAGGGCAGGTATGACGATTCCCTTCAGGGATTAACGAGCCATCAAACGTGATGGTTAGACGATTCCTCCATCCGCTATTGGGAGGAATGTGTCCCCACTTGGGCGGGTGAGGGATACCACTCCATGGAGTCTCCATAGAGTGCGATATGGATTATCTCCTCAATCCCGTGGAATATGCCTCTCCATCCGCTGGTTATTATGTATGTGTTGCATATGGCTGATGCATGATTTTGTTTATTATGCAAGAAATTATCATCATTTTTCTGATGCATAAGTTTTATGATGAATAAATATATTTTCATATTGAATTATTGATATTTGTTTATATTTCATGAATATTGAAGATTATTTTTATGATTTTTCTGAGGTTCCTACCAGCATGTGTGGTTGCTGATATATTTTATATTTATTTTCAGAGTAATATACTATTAGCTAATAGAATATTTACTACTGTAAAGACAATGATTTGAATTCAAAGACGAATGAAAAGAAAAGGAAAGAGTTTATTATGTAAATTGTGGATAATAAATTACTAATTACTAATTACTAATTTATTATTCTTTTTATAAAATCAGGATGTGACAAATGTCATGATACCAAATGTCACGACCCGAGCCTGATGGGCTAACTAGCCTATCAACTTCGTTTGGTCTAAACCACTAACCAAAATGTTTAAGCTGAAGTTGATAGTAGTACATTCATCAGACCCTTATAAATCAATCTTAATGTCCTCGTCAAGCCCCAACATACCCTAGCATAATGCATGTGAGGCGTAGCTCAGTGGTGGCTCCACACCGTGATGAGTCCTCTGACTCCGTCTACGGGTAGCCCCCTCATCATGCCCAAATGCTAGGTCGGCTGTCATGACCCGAGCCTGATGGGCTAACTAGCCTATCAACTTTGTTTGGTCTAAACCATTGACCAAAATGCTTAAGCTGAAATTGATAGTAGTACACTCATCAAACCTTTATAAGTCAATTTTAATCCTGCCCACTTTCGATGTGGGACTAATCAGGGGCGTTAAACTTCCACTGAAATAAGGAAGAACTTAACAATAGAAGAGACTTGTGACTAGAAACAGACCTATAACTTCACATTCTTTAAAATGGTTGTGCTGATAGTGTTTACTAGTGCTGATTGTTTGAACACTGACCTCCTTGACAGACAATTAAACAGGATAGTATGGCCATACATACATAAAAAGTCATGGCTTAATTTATCATTTTATACTAAATGGAGGACATATATATCTCATGAGAGCATATATAAAACACAGTATGAAAGTGTACTGAAAATAAAGAAAACTGGATTCTATTTACTTGCTTTTATACATCAGTATAAAAGCAGAACAATCTGGAAATTAGAACACTTGGTTCTGTTTTATTTGCTTAGGATTGTCCCACGCGGCGACATCACCCCGCGTGGGAGAAGGAAAAGGTGACGTCGCCGAGGCAATGCGACGTCGCCTTTTATAAAAAATATATATATACTAATATATATATATATATATATATATATAAACGAGGCAACATCGCTCCGCTTGGGAGAAGAGAGGCGATGTCACTTCGGCGATGTCGCCGAATTATATATATAAGGCGACGTCGCATTGCCTAGGCGATATCGCCTTTTATAATATATATATATATATATATATATATATAACGTTGCCTTTCCCTCGATGTCGTCAAATTTTTATTTTAATATATATATATATATATATATACCGAACGGTATACCGCTCGGTATATAGTACCTTACCGTACCGAGCGAATGTCGAAACTCTGGTACGGTACGATATTTCAATCCTTGATTACGGTATTTATAATGTATATCTTTTCTACTCTTTAGTGAATAAGCTTAACTTCTTTTAACAGTTCTATTTGACTACCCAATAAATGGGGCATAAAGAAAGGGCTATAACAAGTGATAAGAAGCATTTTCTCAAATTAAAGCAGTGTCATAAATGTTCAATGAACTTTGAATTTGATAAGCAAACAATAACATATAAAAAAAAATTAATTTTTGAGAAACTCACAATGTAAAATATCTTCTAATCATCTCCGTAATAGAAGGCTCCTTTGCTTGGCAATAAAAAAGATCATCCAAAAAGATGTCAGCTCTTTGACTACCTGGTATATATCTACAATTGTATGTTTCGTTCACCTTAAAAAAGAAAGAATAAGAAATGACATAAGACATTGAAATTGAGAAAAAAAATCAAATATAATGAGAATAAACAGCACAGAGAGCCATTTAGGTGGCTATGAAGAAAACCAAAACGGGCAAACATATGCATCAAGCATATGATCATAATTGACAAACGATTTGCCACTAAGTCCAAAAATATAATGAGTAACTTCAAATTACTTTCAAGGTTTTACCTTTGGGTTTTGGTTACACCAAGAAGAATCCCGGGTTATAAGAACTCTTTGTTTTGTAATTTGGGTAACTTCAGTAATTTCAGCTCTGATAATTGATACTTTTGGCCATCTTTGGCTCAGATTCAAGGATTTGGCATTTGATACTTCTGTTGTTTAATAAGGGTTTACCAGAAAGTTTGATATTCAAATAACATTTATGTTACTATAGTATTAATAGGAAAGTTACATAATGACTCGAGTGTGGGATTCTTACTCCAGAAAAATTGGTAAAAAGCTTCACAAGGTTTATATATGATCATAACAAAAAGGATAGACAATAAAATTTAAAGATTAGCATCTAGGAAATATAAGCAAAAGACGATAAAGAATTAAAGGCAACTTTAGGACACATATTCATACCATGCAAAATAACTAAAATCCACTATAAAAGGATCTTAGGGTTTTATTATGTTTAACATATTGATTCTAATATTATTTTCATCTTCCGCTTCTTCTATCCTAAAATCTAGATTTTTTCACCGTGGTTTAAGAATCTGACTGCAGAAAATCCTTCACTATTAATATATAGGTGTGTAGATGTTGCTTCCAACTTTTTTTCGTTTCTTTTACATATGTTTTTCAAATCTCAGTTTTTGAATTTTAACAGTTCAATTTTCTGTGCTAGGATCATTTTATACCTTTATTGTTTCCTTCCAAAATCATATAATAGTTTTCATTTTTGAATATTATTTTTATATCTTTTTATATATTTTAAAAATTCATTCAAATTCATTGAAAAGTTAGGTATACAACATATTATTGCATAATTATCATTCATATCACAGTTGTGTAAAACTATCAGGTAGTGATTTAAAAAGCGCTAGGCGCCAAAAGGCGCCAAGGTCCACAAACGCCCGAGACGCTAGGCGCTCGCCCGAGCGAAACGAGGCGCTAAATTATAAAAATATATAATATAATTATAAAAATATATTATATAATTATTTAAATTTATCTAAATTATAAAAATATATAATATAATTATAACAATAATTTCAAATAAATAAAAATTAACAACATTAAAATCAAAATAATATATTATTAATCTATTAACAGAAAATTAATCATTTCAAAATTCAAATAAACTTAATATTAAGAGTATATTGAGCCTGATGGAGAAACGAGGAAGCAAAGGCAAGCGGCGGCGGCGAGCGGCGGCAGCGGCAGCGAGAAAGGGAAAGGGAGCGGAAGGCGGGAGCACCGGGAGGCCTCGAGGGAGGCGCGAGCAGCGGGAAGGCTCGCGGGAGGGCTCGTAGGAGGCGAGAGGGCTCGCGGGAGGCGCGAGCAGCAGGAGGGCTCGCGGGAGGCGTGAGCAGCGGGAGGGCTCGAGGGAGGCACGAGCAGCGGGAAGGCTCGCGGGAGGGCTCGCAGGAGACGCGAGCAGCGAGAGGGCTCGCGGGAGGCGCGAGCAGCATCAACGGCGAGCAACGGCAGCGAGCGACGAGATCGCGATCGGGATCGGGATCGAGAGCGGTAGCGGCAGCAGGTTAGTGTTGGGTTAGGGTTGGGGTTATATCGGTTTAGTTGGTTCAATTGAACCAACTAACAACCGAACCAGACCTAAAATTCTGGTTTGGTCGCCTTGGTTTACCCAGGCGCTCGCCCGAAGCGCCCAGCGCCAGGGCTCGGGCGAGCGCCCAGGCGGCGCCTGTTTGAAGCGCGCTGCCTGGGACATTAGCGAGGCGCTCGGGCCTCGCCTCGCCTCGCCCGAGCGCCTTTTGCAATCACTGCTATCAGGGCATGGTTTTGATTATTAAAAGATCATCAAAAATATATATCATTACTATTCCTTCAAATCCTTTTCTTACTAAGTTTACTATTCCTATTACTATTATTCCTATATGAAACTTTAAGTATTCTGCTAATCCTTTTTCTATTTTCAGAACTTTATTGACACATGCTAAGTCATATTGTTTTACATGTCTTATAATTTTTTATAGGGTGATACAATTTTTTTTAATTTGTTTTCTCATGTTATTTTTAATATAATCTTGAGTATCCTATAAATCACATGGTTAACCCTTTTCCCTTCTTTGAGCCACTTCTTAACTTATTTTCTATATTTTTTTATGACTAATTCCTTTCACTGGTTTCCATGCTTCAAATTCTACTCTAAATAATTCATTTTTTTCTTAATCGTTCTTTCTTTCCCAACTAAACTTCTTTTCTTTTTATCTAGTATTGTTCAAGTCTATCCAGTCTTTCTATTAGCTCTGTCTTTTATCTGAATTAAATATTCTAATATCGTGTTAGAACTTGCTCTTGGTTTTGCTGACTGATTTTCATATGCTTCGTTGCATCAAACTCCATTTGTTGTATGTTTTTAACCTTTAAGGTTTTCATGGTGCTTTCTAATGTTTTATTTTCCTTACTCATGCACGATTTTATTTATACATCTGATTTATATTTGTAGATTTTTTACAATTTTTTATATTTTCAACTTCTTTTTGTAGTTCTATTAATAATTGTTTAGTTTCTAGCTCAATAGTTTTAGTCCCATTCTTTATTCCCTATAATTCCTTTTTGCTAGGATTTTGTTTTGTTTTATTATTCCTACTGCTTCCTTAATTTGTTTTCTTATATATTTTATATTTTTTAATCTAGTTTGACTTCCATTATTATTTGGTCATCCAGCGAGTTCTGGAAGTTTTGTTATTTCTTTGATTATTTATTCTTGTTGTTCTCTTAGATTTTCTGAAAGATCTATAGAAGTCAAACATGAGATTTCTGAAAGATCTTTTGTGATTCTACAGTTTATTTTATATTCTTTTTCTAGATTATATTTAGTTTATAATTGCTTTTTTTAATTTTAAGGTTTAAATATCCTCAATGCTTTATGGTTAATTTTTGTGCTTTGCGCTGATACAAAAACCATAAACCTAGATAAACAACAAAACCTAAACCTAAACTGCTTAGGATATAAGGAAAATTATTAATAAAATAAAAAAGATATATATAAAGAATTAGAACAAATTCAAGAAGAAAATATAGATAATATTATTAAAAATATTATAATAAATTTTCAAATATATAGATCAGAATACCAAACAGAACATAACATGAACATCTTTTTAGAACTAGCTTAAGTTTCAATCAGATCAGCTGAACTGGTCGAGCCCAATGCATCAAAATGATGGAGAAACAGTATGACTAACCGATCACAACCAAAACATGAACACTGAGTTTCATTCAAAAACATAGCTATCGATGCTAATCGGTTTTCGCTGATCAAAGTTTACATCAATCAGAAACTAAGAATTGTTTCCTTCAACCAAATACAGATTCAAAACTTGATGGTAATTAGTCAGGTACATGTATAGGGCTCCACAGCATAAACTTATTACAAGTATGGATTATTGAAATATTTGTGCTAAACCGATAGATAGATAACTCTGCAATTGCTTCCCAAACTTCTTAACACATCATACTATAAGTGTCTTCCCAGTTTATTCTTATAGGTACCAAAGTTACCAAGTCAGAAATTAATTACTGTAGCACAAGAATCAGGGTTTTTACCTTGAATTTCATTCTTGTCGACCATGCAGCCCCGAAACTAGGTCTACATTCTTCGGGAAGAGCCTCTTTCGGAACCTCTGCCACCGCATGAAATGTATGGCTGGAAAAATATTCTTTGTACTCCACCTGCAGAACCCAATCGAACATAAATTGAATTGCATAAGTACCCAGTACACAAGAAAAAAATGAAAGAGAAAAATAGATAACTGAACACCGTAACAGTCTGGATATTAACAGAGTCGAAGAAAACTGATGGTATCAATCAATAGATCAGTGATCACCTCAAAAACTGAAGCCCAGTAGTAATCATAACGACATCGAAATTTTGTTTTCTCTGAAGGATAGAAGACACGCTTAGCTTTATAATTGAACATCCCAAGTTCACAAATCTTGGATGTTCTAATATCTATACCTGCAAGATAACCAAAATTTGTCAGTTTACTTTTAGAAGTGTGCGCCTAAAGATGCAAAGATCAAGCAGGCGCCTTAAAGAAAAATTGATGCCATGGCAAGAATAATCAGAAAAATCACTCTATCACTTAACCTGTAAATGAATCTTGGGTTGCCAAAGAAAAAGAATCAGCAGAACCGAAGGTAATTGCCTTGCAAATCTACCAAACAGTATGGCTAAAACGTGTTTGGAAAATTGTTCTCAAACATTATAATATCCCGTTGTGCACAAACAATTGCAAGATTGATGCAGATTAAGCAATGCCAACAAATACCAGACCAACTTAAATGTTTGTAAAAATACCATGCACGGATCCGAGGAATGAAATCGGTGGGCATAACGAGAAGCGTGAGGTAGAAAAAGAACATTCAAGAAATAAAAAATGTTAATCCCTTTTATCAATTAAAGGTCATCAAACGTAATTGAGGCGCAAATCTGACCTACTACACGAAGATAATATTTAATCCGGCAACTTAATCGGGGAAGAAGGAAAAGAACGAACCTACTAAACCTAACATTGGCATCAATCAAACACAAACAAACATAGAAACATGGAAGAATTAACTCACTGCTGGATAAAATTCTACAGGTCGAGGGCACTGAGAGCGGGGCGGAAGCCGAGAGTTCCTCGATCGCCAAACCCAGGAGACCCAGCAAGAAGGAGAACAAGAACGAAGCAGCCAGAGACAAGATCAGACTTGAGAAACAGCGAAACAAGAACCGTGAAGTTCGTCCCGCTTCTCCACCCGTCTCTCCTCCACCACCACCACCACCACCACCACCTCCTCCTGTAGAGGGCTCCGGAAGATCCATGGGAAAGAGCAGCTAGTCAAAATCCATGGCCGTGGACCTCCGATCGGTGGGCGTAGGCGAATCCCGACAACAAGAGGTGCGCCCTGGACTTGGTTGGAGGCGGCTCCGAGAGGTGGGTTTGGGGAAACGGAAAGAGAAGGGGGTAATTTTCTACTAATTTGGTGGGAGAAATATAAGAGTACTTTAATCGCCGCCTTTCGAAGGTATGACAAGACAAGGCTGCGGTACCGCGAGAACTTTTCGCAAGGGTTGCTCCCAAGAAAGCCGCTGCCGGTCGTCCCAAGGAAGGAAGACCGTGGTCAAGAATCAAATCCATCCGTTCATCTTTCCCATGATCCGAATCTTCACGCCGACGTGTACAGCTTCCAGTCGTCGTAAGTCGTCAAAATGCTGGCAGACCCATCGCTGGAACACACGCGTATTCGTTAGCCACTCGTACGACTTCGAATCGGATGCACTAACCACCAGAAAACAATACGAACAGAAGCAGCTGAGCCATTAAGCATGGCAAAGTTAGTTACCAAGCAAGACATCTCTCTCTCTCTCTCTCTATTCAAGAGAGCTCACCGCTGATGGTCACGACCACAACCTGTGCAGTTGATGGTCACATCTATATTGATGGACACCAGAAATGGTTCTTGGCAGAAAATATTCCCATGATCCGAGTCTTCACGCCGACGTGTACAGGTCCCAGTAGTAAGTTATCAAAATGCTGATGGTCCCATCGCTGGAACATACCGGTTGATCATTCGTACGAATATATAACACATCAATCTGTTCAAGAGAACTCATCGTTTGATGATCATGGGAATATTTTCTGCCAAGAACCATTTCTGGTGTCCATCAATATAGATGTGACCATCAACTGCTTCTTGGTTCAACTGCACATTTCTGGTGTCCATCAATATTGATGATCACGATCATAACCTGTACAATTGAACCAAGAAACAGATGATGGTCACATCTATATTGATGGCTACCAGAAAATATTCTGAAACGCATTAACACCTACCTGACTATAAAATGTTCCACAAGCATAGACTGTCATTCAATGACTACCAAATCTAACATCCCGAGAAGTAGTATCGTCATCCGGACAATTGCACCGCACTGGTGCAGAAAAAATATATGACGAGTAGATAGAGACAGATGTCCAAAGTTACCTACTCGAGGAAAAGACCAAAACAAGAAAAATAAAACACAGCTAGTATACACCACCATCATGGATTTCCGGTGTTAAAAATATTTCCTATTATCTTGATTATACATTACTTCATCCTCAACCGTCTTTATTTGGTGAACACACATCCATGATATGTTTATGAACTTAGTAGAAGTTTTTATTGGGTTTAGCTAAAATCTGATTTATTAGAAAAAATAAAATAAAGACATGCGCAAGGAGGGGCGATGTAGAAAAATAATAAAGAGAAAAGAAAAAAAAAATGATTTTAAGAGTTTTGCCAAATAATCAAATGGTAAAACTTTGGCCTAAATTTTATACGAAGAATTCTTACAACAATCCCTACAATCCTAATAGTACCGATCTACAGTTTATCTTCTCTATGATACTTTTCTGATATACCTACTTGGTAAGACCTAAATCTTTTTTTTGATGAAATCTATTTATGGTGATGATGATATGTTACTCTTGAACCTATGTTTTTAATGTTATTATGATCCTTTAGTTATTTAAAAAAGATTTATTATAAACCTATTATCATTATTGGTGATAGTAGAGGTTTCAAGTGGATTATAGTCCCGTGATTTTTTTTTTGTATTAGGTTTTTTATGTAAAAAATTTCGTACCACCGCCAAGGATGATAGATGTTATAGACGCTGCAAGACTAAGTGAACAACATCATCTATGGCCATAGTAACACTAAGAAAAGAACAGTCACAGGTCCTTATATGTAAGTTAACATGAAGTTAACATTCATTTCAAGCCTCAGGGTAGGAAATTATATGTGAAACATGCAACCATGCAGGACAAATTATGCAAGTGAAAGCCTCGATAGATTGATTATCTATGAACACAACCAGCGATTGGCATGTAATCATAGATGGCCACAGCTTCTAGGATGGCTAGAAGCTTATTAAAATACATAAATTTAAAATATGAGACAAAGGCACTCAACCATTATATCATACGTGATTGGATAAAAGGAAACTTTGTATACGAACAAAAATAAACATGTCCTCGTAACATATAGTGAAATTAAATAAAAATTATAATTAAATATAATATAAAAATTTACGTGAAAGTGTTGAATCTCATATTTTGATAATGAAACCAATTGATAGTGTTTGTGATCTAATATACGTTTAAGTGACACAAGGCTAACGTCAATCAAAAAAGGTAAATTGATTAAAGTAGGAGGAACCGGATGTTGGGCTGGAGCAAACATATCAGAAGATTGGACGTCGGGCTGGAGGAATGGTCGACGTATCAATAGAAGGCTTCGAGCCATAAATTCGGGTATCGGGCCAAGAAGATCGGATATTATGCTAAGAAGATCGGATGTTGTAAGAAGACAACATGTCGATTGGGCAATACACTGAAGGAGAGAATGATGCGCTGAAGGATCGAATGAAGCACCGGAAGAACCAATGACATGTCGGACAATATAGGATTCGCTTGTAATTGATTATGTCTAGATTGAGTTAGTTTAGAATCTAATTGAGTCGATTTAGAATATAATTAGACCAACTCAATTAGGGGCCAACTGGGCCCAAAATAGGGCTATTTTGGGTCAAAAAAAGGCTCATTCAATGACCTAAGTTTAGGATATGTTGGACCAAGTGAAAGGCCTAAACAATAACCAAACAGATGAAACCATCATGACATAGTCTCCGAGACTGTGTTAGGCGATGGTACTGCCTAGACACAGTCTCCAAGAGACTGTTAGGTGGTGATACCACTAGATTGGGCAGTGGTACCGCCCAATGACGAGGTGCCAGACGATGGTATTACCCTTGTCAAGCGGTGGTACCGCCTAGTGTCAGAAAGCACTAGCGGTGGTACCGCCCGTACCCAGGAGACTCGGGATGAGGTATTTTTAGGCTCCAAGTTTGAATCAACTTGAGACCTATAAATACCTCTCTCATCCCATGTTAACACACACAAGCATTAAGAGTGAAAAGAAAAGAAACACCGCTGTAATCTTGTGTGGACTCCTGTTAAAAGATCTAAGTGTTAGTATAGTTTGAGAGAGGAGTAAGTGGGTGTGTAAGGGTTATCTCCTAAACCCAATAAAAGGAGAAAGTATTATAAAAGATGGTTGGTCTTCGCCAATTGAAAGAAGATCATTAGTGGATGTCGGTGGCCTCGACGGAAGAGGAATCGGTAGAGTGGATTTAGGTCACGACGACCAAACCACTATAACTCAGTTTACATTTACTTCTTATAATTTATATTTACTACAAACTGTCCTTGTTTACTTGCTTTACATCCACTATACTCTTCCGTGTGTTTTTAAGTTAGCATCTTCTGAAACAAGTTTAATCGTAACGAGATTTTCAAACCGACGTAATTTTTACCGCTGTACTAATTCACCCCCCTCCCCCTTTTAGTGCCGACTCATTTCTAATAGAAAACCCCTCTAACATGAAGGGTAAAAACCACAGGACAAGCTAGAGAAAATCCACTATAAGAATAATAAAAATATAAATATTAGAATCTCTTGCCCAAAATCGAAGCAACAATCATAAGAGAATAATTGAGATACAAGGATTACATCACTGTGCACAATATCCAAATCTTCCCAAGTAATCACAGTAAGAATTTACTATAGATATGATATAATCCGAGGTAATAACACTGTCTGGATGACTGAGAATAATCTCTACATTGTCCTTTTCTTTTCTCTTATTTTTCTACTATTTTCTCCTCTTTTTGAATCACATTACTACTATAGTTTTCTGCCCCTATTGCAGTTTTTTCATCTTTTTCACCACCACCACTTACCCTCATTTTAGATTTAAGATTAGGTTAAAAGAAAAAAAAAAAGTGGGCTATGGGCGATTAATGCATGCTATGAGCTAACCTAATGTGCTGCCTGCCCAACAATCTATAAGATAAGTTCATCTTCTGGACATAGTCTTAAGAGAATAAGATTAGAATCAACTTCTATAATTCTCTTGAATTCAATATATTTCCTAACAATATTATAAGCATCATATATGCTATGAACTATATCTCGTTCGACCTCTTCTACTATTCATTATTTAGTCCTTATTTAAATATCTTATAATTATCTTTTTTTATCAATTATAAATATCTCATTTAAATCAAAGTTAGATCTTCAAATTGTGTGGAACAAATCGTTCAGTTTGGTCTTGCAACTCATGGCTACCTTCCAAATTAAAGTTAGAAATTTGAAGTTGTGCAAAAATATATCTTTCAATTTGCTTTTGTATCTCATGACTATTTCCCAAAACTCGCTATGATTTTGAGAGAGGTAAAGGTTGTGTTTAATTGAAATTCTCTAACTAATCTAGAAACTAAAAAATTCATTTGAAAAAGAATCATCCTTGTCAAAAATAGTCTAGTATTAGTGTGCATTGCAAATATATGATAGCAAACACATGAATGAGATGAAAATGTAGCTAATATGAAGAGGAGTTTATTTTTACTTCAAAACATAGTGTAATTAAGAGATTTTATCTTGAAGGTTTTCATTTTGAGTGTAATTAAACTAAATATTTTTC
Source organism: Musa acuminata AAA Group (assembly GCF_036884655.1). Taxonomy (NCBI): domain Eukaryota; kingdom Viridiplantae; phylum Streptophyta; class Magnoliopsida; order Zingiberales; family Musaceae; genus Musa; species Musa acuminata. The sequence goes on from NC_088349.1 coordinate 38,620,638, forward strand.
CAAAATTATATAATTAAAGATATAGCGGCTGGTACAAAATTTAAAAAAATTATTAGAAAAGTCCCCTATGATAATTGTATCACCAGTACATATTTAAACCCGATGGAGTTCAAGAGTTTAAAGATGTGATGCTCTTCAAAACCATTAAATTCTCACCTAAAAAAATCCTTATAAGAATAATGCTTCAACTTTTAAGGAATAAGGAAACAATGCATCAAGTTAAAAAAAAAAAAAAAAAGCGCCTAACAACACTTCAAATCATGACTTCGATGATCGAAAATGATGATACCTCTCACCGTACGAACTGCTCAGTGATGAACATTTACCTCGGTGAATGGGTTGTTGAGTCGCCAAAGGTTTCAGTGATACAACTTATCCACAAAGGATTTCACAATACAACCTATCCACACAGATTGCTTGCTCTCGGATGAGGATTCCAACAAATGATCGACGAATAGGGTACAAGTGGAATGATAGAGTCCCTATCCATGACACCATCTATAATCCCATACTCAACTATCTTATTTGGTGAATACACATCCATCTCTATCGATATCTTTTGGACTTTTAGAAGTTCTTGTTAGGTTCAGCCCATAGGTGAGCTTGGACTAGATAATTTAAGCATTGAGCTTAAATCTAATTTATTAAAAAAAAAAAAGTGAAAATGTATGTGGGGTGAGAAGCATGTGAATGGTGGAAACAGTAGCATTGCCAAAAAAAAAAAAGAATAGAAAGAGAAAATTAAGGTTTTAAGATTTTTTGCTAGACGATCAAACGACAAAACCTCATCAATTTTGGTCTAAATTTTATATATAGAATCTTTACAATAAGCTTTACAATCCTAACCGTGCCGATCTATAGTTTATCCTCTTTGAGATGCTTTTTTTGATATACTCATTTGGTGAGACCTAAATATTTCCTTTGATGAAATCTATCGATGGTGATGATATATTACTCTTGAATCAAGATCTGTGTTCTTGATATTATTGTGATCATCTAGTTAATTAGAGAAGACTTATTATAAACATATTATCATTATTGGTGATAATAGAGATTTGAAGTGAACTATGGTCCCATGATTTTTCCTGTATTGGATTTTATATGTAAAAAATTTGATGTCTCATTTTGTGATTGATTCATTATTCTACTGTTTATATTGCTTTGATTAATATTTACTTTTGATAACAAGTTGGTAATTTGATGAGGAATATATTTTTATACATAAAGAGAGAAAAGAATTATTTTGCTATTATAGTTTTTCTTCATACTTCTCGACCAGTAAAATCTCTTGTAACACTATTCATGTAATGCATAGTCTCTACGATTTAAATCTCAATATGTATAGCTTAGACCAATATTAGCTGTTGGGAAAAACTTGTTAAAGCGGAATATTCTTTTCCCTCTTTGTGTATCAAAATGAGTTCCTCATCAAAATACCAACTTGGTATCCAAATATAAATATCAACTAGCACAGCATAAATAATAGAGCAAAAATCAATCACACAGTGAGACCAAATCTTTTAACGTGAAAAACCCAATGTAGAAAAAACAATGGGACTATAGTCCACCTCAAACTTCCACTATCAATAATAATGATAACAGGTTTATAGTAGGTCTTCTCTAGAATAACTAGAAGATCACAATAACATCAAGATCATAGATCTTGGCTCAAGAATAGCATATCTTCATCACATAGGTGAATCTCCTCCGAAGAGAATTCTAGGTCTCACAAAGTAGATATCGCAGGAAAGTACCTTAGAGAGGGTAAACTGTAGATCAACACCATTAGGATTGTAGAGTTTGCTGCAAGGATTCTCCATTTAAAATTTGGGCCAAAACTAATAACGTTTGGCTATAGATCGTCAAACAGAAAGCTCAAAAATCTAATCTTTCTCTCTCTATTTCTCTCTCCTCTTTCCTCTGCACGTTGTCGCACGCTGCACGCGTTCACTGCACACACACACACTGCCATCACCCAATTTTGCCCTTTCTCTCTTGATTTCTTTGATTTGGGCTCGAACGACCCAATTTGTCCAAGCCCACATATGGGCTAGACCCAACAATTCTCCCCCTCTAGCTCATATGGTGGGCTGTACCAAACCCGCTCTTCGCCTACATGCTTCAAGCTTCTCCTTAGGCAAAGACTTTGTCAACATATCTGAACCATTATCATTGGTATGCACCTTTTCCAACTGTAATTCTTTCAACTCAAGCACATCACGAATCCAGTAATATCTCACATCAATGTGCTTGGATCTAGAATGGTATGTTGAATTCTTGGAGAGGTGAATGACACTCTGACTATCACAGTAAACAGTATATCCTTCTTGTTTCAAGCCCAATTCCTGTAGAAATTTTTTCATCCATAAAGCTTCCTTGTAGGCTTCAGTAACTGCTATGTATTATGCTTCTGTGGTTGATAGAGCAACACACTTCTGTAACTTAGACTGCCAAGAGATTGCTCCTCCTATAAATGTCATCAAGAATCCCGAAGTGGACTTCCTGGAATCAGTATCACCTGCCATGTCTGCATCTGTGTAACCTTCTAACACAGGTTCATCATTACCAAAACATAAACATAACCTGGAAGTACCTCTTAGATATCTTAATATCCATTTCACTGCTGCCCAATCTTCCTTTCCAGGATTAGAGAGAAATCGACTGACAACTCCAACTGCATGAGCTATATCTGGCCTAGTACAAACCATAACATACATCAAACTGCCTACTGCAGATGAGTAAGGCACTCTGGACATTTCTTCTTTTTCTTTCTCACTTATAGGACATTATTTCGAATTAAGCTTGAAATGACCTATAAGTGGGGAACAAACTGCTTTGGCTTCACTCATGTTGAATCTTTCAAGAACCTTTTCAATATAAGTCTCTTGAGATAGCCAAATCTTCCTTTTCTTTCTATCACGAAGAATCTTCATGCCAAGTATTTGTTTCACCGATCCTAAGTCTTTCATAGTAAAAGACTTACTTAGCTCTCTTTTAAGCTTTCCAATTTTTCCAACATCATGGCCAATAATAAGCATATCATCAACATATAGCAATAAAATAATAAAATCATCATATGAAAATTTCTTCATAAACACACAATGATCAGATGTGGTTCTATCATACCCTTGACTCATCATAAAGGAATCAAACTTCTTGTACCACTATCTAGGTGCCTGTTTGAGTCCATATAAGCTTTTCCTAAGCTTACACACCATATTTTCTTTTCCCTTGACTTTGAAACCTTCTGGTTGCTCCATATAAATTTCTTCTTATAAGTCACCATGAAGAAATGTTGTTTTCACATCAAGTTGCTCAACTTCTAAAATCAAACGGGCAGCCAAACCAAGAACAACTCGGATAGAGGACATTTTCACAAATAGAGAAAATATTTCTTCAAAGTCAATACCTTTCTTCTGACTGAATCCTTTCACAACTAGTCGTGCCTTGTATCTCTGTTGTGAGCTATTATTTTCAGTCTTCAATTTATAAACCCACTTATTCTTGAGAGCTTTCTTCTTTTTAGGCAATCTTACCAAATCATAGGTATGGTTCTCAAGCAAAGATCTTATCTCTTCTTGCATTGCTTTAACCCACTCATTCTTATTCTCATGTAGAATAGCTTCTTGGTAAGTTTCTGGCTCTCCCCCGTCAGTAAGCATAACATACTCATGTGGAGGATATCTAGTAGATGGTTGTCGCTCTCTAGTGGATTTTCTCAATGGAATCTCAACTGGTGGTGGAGGTGCCTGTTCAGTTGGTTCAGTATCATCAATTGTAGGTGTATCATCACTAGTATTCTCATCACAATCTTCTTGTTTATCTCCCCCATGATCATCATGAACTACATGTGAAGGAACTGGACCCAAACTCCAAAGAATATAAACAGAGGTTTCTGACTTCTCAACATTACCACCATCATCAAATAATTGGTCTTCAAGAAACACAACATCTCTGCTTCTAATAATCTTCTTGTTCACTGGATCCCATAATCTGTACCCAAACTCTTCATGACCATATCTCAAGAAGATACATGCTTTTGCCTTATTATCAAGCTTGGACCTCTCATCTTTGGGAATATGAACAAATGCTTTACACCAAAAGACTCTTAAGTGATTATAAGATATATCTTTTCCTCTCCATACTCTCTTTGGAACATCACCTTGCAAAGGAACTGATGGAGAAATATTTATCAGATCAATTGTAGTTCTCATAGCCTCCCCCCAAAATGACTTCGGTAACTTGGCGTGAGAAAGCATACACCTAATCCTTTCTTTAATGGTTCTATTCATCCTTTCTGCCACACCGTTCTGTTAAGGAGTTTTAGGAACTGTTTTCTCAAACCTGATACTATGGAACCTGCAATAATTCTTAAAAGGACCATTGTACTCGCCACCATTATATGATCGAATACACTTTAGTTTTCTGCTAGTCTCTCTTTCAACACTGACATGAAACTCCTTGAAAACATCGAGTACCTGGTCTTTAGATTTCAAAACAAAAGCCCACACTTTTCTAGAATGGTCATCAATAAAAGTAACAAAATAAAGAGCACCTCCAAGAGTTCTAATTTGCATAGTACAAACATCAGTATGAACTAAATCAATAACATCTGATCTTCTAGATGATGGATATATCTGAAATGCAATTCTATGTGTTTTTCCAGCTAAGCAATGATCACAAGATTTAAGAGATGTACCTTGCAACTCTGGTAAGAACTACTTTTTAGTAAGAGTTTGAAGTCCCTTCTTGCTGATATGTCCAAAGCTCTTATGCCAAAGATCTATACTTTCACTTTTTTGAATTGCATTAATCTCTCCTTTGTGTAGCTTAGCTTCCATGACATAAAAAGAGTTAATCTTCTTTCCTTTTGCCACAATTAGAGAACTTTTAATGAGTTTCCATTTACTTTCACCAAAATAGTGTGCAAAGCCCTCATTATCAAGTCTACCTGTAGATATCAAGTTAAGACGAATATCTGAAATATGCCTTACATTTTTTAGTATTAATTTGCTCCCAATACTGGTCTCCAAGCAAATATCTCCAATACCCACAATCTTAGATGTACCACTATTTCCCATTCTAACATTACCAAAATCACCAGTAAGATCTAAATAAATCACCATGAGAAGTAATATGAAATGAAGCACCAGAGTCAATTACCCAATTACTGTCCTGAGCTACAAGACTGACACAACCTTCATCACAAACAATAGTGATATTACCTTCAGCAGCAACTATATTGGTCTTTTTTTCATTTTTCTTCATTTCATTCTGTTCTCACTTCCAAAACCTACACTCTTTCTTCATGTGACCTGGTCTATTACAATGAAAACATTTGATATCTCTTCTAGACTTAGATCTTCCTCTATAACCATGTGGATTTCTGCTATGACTTCTTCTACGTCTTTCTTGTTTTTCAGCAACAAATGCCCCAAAAGAAGATTCACCCTGTTCTTTTCTTTTGGCATATTCATTTAGCAAACTATCTTTAACCATATCTATAGTTAGAGTCCCCTCTGGCGTGGAGTTACAAATAGTCACCACATACGTTTCCCAACTTTCTGGTAAAGAGCTGAGAAGTAATAATCCCTGCATCTCATCATCTATATTCATTTTCATAGCAACCAACTTGTTTGTAAGACTCTGAAATAGACTTATGTGCTCAACAATGTTACCACTATCTTTATACTTCAAATTTACAAGCCTTTTGAGGAGAGAAATTCTATTTCCCATTGTCTTTTTCGCAAAGAGGTTTTTTAACCTTTGTCAAACAACATCAGCTCTCTGGTTTCATCAGAAATATGCTCATGCAAGTTTATATCCATCCATCTTCTAATATAGGCAATAGCTTTTCTATGTTGAACTTCCCATTCTTCATCGTCCATAGTAGAAGGTTTATCTTTAATCTTGATAGGCTTATACAAATCTTTGCAATATAGCAAATCTTCCATTAGACGCCTCCAAGTGGAATAATTTGATGAGTTCAATTTAATCATACCATCTGACTGCTCCATTTCAATCACACAAGAAAACTAGCACCAAACAACCTAACGCTCTGATACCACTTGTTAGGAAAAACCTGTTAAAGCGGAATATTCTTTTCTCTCTTTGTGTATCAAAATAAGTTCCTCATCAAAATATCAACTTGGTATCCAAATTTAAATATCAACCAGCACAGCATAAATAATAGAGCAAAAATCAATCACATAGTGAGACCAAATCTTTTAACGTGGAAAACCCAATGTGGGAAAAACCACGGGATCGTAGTCCACCTCAAACTTCCACTATCAATAATAATGATAACAAGTTTACAGTAGGTTTTCTCTAGAATAACTAGAAGATCACAATAACATCAAGATCATAGATCTTGGCTCAAGAATAGCATATCTTCATCACATACGTGGATCTCCTCCGAAGAGAATTCTAGGTCTCACAAAGTAGATATCACAGGAAAGTATCTTAGAGAGGGTAAACTGCAGATTAACACCATTAGGATTATAGAGTTTGCTGTAAAAATTCTTCACTTAAAATTTGGGCCAAAACTGACAATGTTTGACCACAGATCGTCAAGCAGAAAGCTCAGAAATCTAATCTTTCTCGTCAATCAGAAAACTAAGAAATCTAATCTTTCTCTCTTTATTTCTCTCTCCTCTGCACGCGCGCACACACACGCTGCCATCACCCAATTTCTGATAGAGTCCCTATAGATATATTTCTGAACTCATACAAGTTCTCGACCAGTAAAATCTCTTGTAACACTATTCTTGTAATACATAATCTCTATGGTCATCATGTATAGCTTAGACCAGTAACTCCGCGAAAAAGGCTGATGAATCATTATCCGCGTATTGGGCATTGCAAATCGCTATCCCTTGGTACCACCACCAAGGATGATAGATGTCGTAGATGCTGCAAGACTTAGTGAACCACATCATCTATGGCCATGGTGACACTGAGAAAAGAACACAGTCACAAGTCCTTGGGAAAATGCAGAGAAAAAAAGATCATGTAAACAATATCATCTTGAAAATCTAAGGAGAAAGCAAGCAGATAAAATCATCAAGTTAATATTTATTTCAAGCATTAGGGTAGGAAATTATATGTGAAACATGCAACCAAGCAGTACAAATTATGCAAGTGAAAGCCTCGATAGATTGATTATGTATGAACACAACCAGCGATTGGCATGTAATCATAGATTGATAGAAGATAGAGACATGTTAATGTATTTAAGTTTTTTCACTTCCAATAATCAACTTTTAGAATGATCAAATGGCTAATAAAGCGATGTAGGTATCCTAGAAGATTATTAAAATACATAAATTTAAAATATGAGACAAAGGCACTCAACCATTATATCATGTATAAGATAAGTACATCTTCTCGACATGGTACTAAGACAATAAGATTAGAATAACTTCTTCTATAACTCTCTCCTCTAAATAGTTGTTGAATTCGATATATTTTTCAACAATATTATAAGCATCATATATGCTATGAACTATATCTTGTTCGACATCTTCTACTATTCATTATTTAGTGTACTACCTTCGAAACTAAAGTTAGAAATTTGAAGTTGTGCAAAAATATATCTTTCAATTTGCTTTTGTATCTCATGATTATTTTCCAAAACTCGCTCTGATTACGGGAGAGGTAAAGGTTGTGATTAATTGAAATTCTCTAACTAATCTAAAAACTAAAAAATTCATTTGAAAAAGAATCATCCTTGTCAAAAATAGTCTAGTATTAGTGTGAATTGCAAATATATGATTGCAAAGAGATGAAAATGTAGTTAATATGAAGAGGAGTCTATTTTTACTTCAAAACATAGTGTAATTAAGAGATTTTATCTTGAAGGTTTTCATTTTGAGTTGAACTAAATATTTTTCTAAAATTATATAATTAAAGATATAGCGACTCGTACAAAATTTAAAAAAATTATTAGAAAAATCCTCTATGATAATTGTATCACTATTACATGTTTAAATCCGATGGAATTCAAGAGTTTAAGGATGTCATGTGCTTCGAAACCATTAAATTCTCACCTAAAAAAATCTTTATAAGAATAATGAATAGGGAAACAATGCATCATGTTTAAAAAAAAGCGTCTAAAAAACACTTCAAATCATGACTTTGATGATCGAAAATGATGATGCCTCTTATTGTACGAATTGCTTATTCTCATAGATGAAGATTCCAACAAATGATCGTCGAATAGGGCAATGACCAAGGCAACAATCGGGGAACTATTCTGTTTCATTAGAGGAAAAGACACTAGGGATAATTTGAGGGAGAATTAAAGATAAAATAAGTATAATATCTCAAATCATGACTTTGGTGGTAAAAAATAATGATGCATATCACCGTACACACATTTACCTTGGTGAATGTGTTACTTAATTGTGATATATTTTGATGATGTAATCTATTGATGAAGGTTTTGACAACACAACCTCCTGGTAAAGTCCTCCGCAATGCAATCTGTCCACCTAGCCTTCCATAACACAATATATCCACACCAAGCTACTCACTCATGAGGATAACGATTCTAACAAACAATTATAATGACAAATATGGCAACAAATGGAGAACACTCCTTTTCCATTGGAGGAGGAAATGACAATGCAATGTAATTTTGGAGAGGATTAAAGGTAAACTAGGGTTAAGTTGAATTAGGTCGGATTGGTTCAATAATAAAAAATTAGTTTATGTATTCTAATCAAGCATTCATTTAAGATAAACATTAAGGATATTTTAGTTCAAATGGAAAAAAAAATGGTAAAAATGAATAGGGGATGTTATCCGATAAAAAAACTAATAGTATGGCCTTTTCAATAAATTACCCAACAAAAAATCATAATTTCACACTTTTAAAGGGTTGAAATAAATAAAATATATCTTTTTTTCTTAAAAATAAAAAATAATCATTTAGGCACCTATATGTTATTTTCACGGTTTTCTAAAATTTTATGAATTCTTTGAAAATGTGGGATATGAGTTACCGACCCAAAAATAGTGTAACCTTATTAAAAAATAATATAACTCAAGTCTTTTAAAAAAAATTATGTCCTTAAAATCTCTGAAAAACTTCTACAATAAGTGGTTTTTGTCCTAAGGTTGTGACAAATTCACCTTAAATTGGGTAAAATAAATAAGTCATAATTTTATAAATGTAAAGGACTAAATTAAATAAAAATACCGATTTTAATAATTTAAAATTAGAAAAAATGGTCATATAGGTATTTATAAGTTATTGGCAAGGTGTCCTAAAAATTTAAAAATTGTAGAATAGGTGGGGCACAATATTTAAATAAGGTTACATTATTTTTGAGTTATATACAAACAATAATATAGCTCGGATATGTTATTATACAAAAATAACAAAAGTTTTAAGAATCTTTGAACATATATAATGAAGCACTAACTAATACGTTTTTCTATATTTATCAATTTAAAGATCTATTTGTTAAGATCGAGTCGGCCCTAAGAGGGGGGTGAATTAGTGCAGCGATAAAATTACATTGAGTCAAAAATCTTCGTCTGACAAAAAATTGTATCAAAAAGAGTTTAACTTTGAAAGCGTACTGAAAGTAAGAATTCGGTTTGCAATAAAGGTAAATAGCAAGAAGTAAATGCAAATCAGATTTTTATAGTGGTTCGATCGTCATGACCTATATCCACTCCTGATTCTTCTTCCATCGAGGCCACCAGCTTCTATTACCGATCTTCTTTTAATGGGTGAATATCAACTACCCTTTTACACCCCTCTTCTCATTTTCACAGGTTTAGGAGATAACCTTTTACAAATACTCACTCCTCGCTAAACAGAATTCTAAACTTAGAGCTAGAGGAGGGGATTTCTTAAGTGGTTGCTACAGTGTTTTTCCACTATTAAGTTCTTTGTGCTTGTGTTTTTTAACTAGGGATAAGAGAAGTATTTATAGGCCCCAAATGGATTCAAACTTGGAGCCTAAAAGAGTCTCATCCTCTATTTTTGGGTACTAGCGATACCACCGCTTGTGCTGGGCAGTACTACCGTATGCAGCACTGACGCTAAGCGGCACTACTACCCAGACTGGCAGTACCACCGCCTGACAGTCTTAGAGACTGAGTTTGAGTGGTACCACCACTCAAACTGGCGATATATTAGAACCCTTGCAGATTCTAAACTTGGGGTTGATCTCTTTAGGGGATCGACCTCCTTGAACTCTATAGGGGTTCCTCCCTCCAAGTTACTAGTCATAAGTGCCCAGCACGTCAATCACATGAGTGATGACACGTGTAACTTGACACAGAATCTTTTTTCTTATTATATTTTGGTATTTATCACTTTATATTGACTATTATATATATGCATGTATATATTGTGATGTCCTTGGATTTGTGCAATGGGAATAAGATCGTGACGAGATCACAATAATGAGACCGATTCACCTTTAAACACATATCCTAAATAATCTCGGTCATAGGTTACTCAAGAGGGGAATCGAGATAACCGGACAGACTGGTATGTTGTATACCCATCCATATGATGGATGCAGCTGGTCTCATAGCTGCTCGTATGGGGACACTAGGGATACAGTACAAGTGCTCATTGGAGAATGAGTTCACTGATTGATCCGCTTACGGAATGCTAGATGATTGATGATGCCTTATTGTTAGATAGCGATTTCGTAGTCCCAATGGTATATCTGGTCCTTAGACTTGGGACACTAAAGATGTCCTGTATGAGTGCTCCATTATTTGATACCAGACTTATAGGTTTGGATGTCCCAAATCTAGTACAACCAGTCATTGGGAGTGGTAGTTGACCTTACGAGGGCTATTGAGTGTTGATAGAGGATTATCCACTATCAGCATCATGAGAGGAATATCTCATGTATTCTTGCTCAAACAAATCCCTGGCCTAGGTCATTCGGATTTAGAGAGAAAGAGTTCTCCGGGAGAATCTGATTAGAGCGAGACTCGAGTAAAAATCGTATGGGTTTGATAGTACCATGCCTGATATATAGTCTTTGGGATATTAAATGGATGAGGGACTATAGGTATATGGTAACTGAGGACAGACATGTCCAATGGATTGGATTCTCTTGTATCGTTTGGGGACTACGACATAGTGACCTAATACGTTCATAGTTGATGAGTCGCATGAATTATTATGGAGATAATAATTTACTGAGCCTGAAGGAGTTCTGATAGGTATGACTCACGGCTAGCTCGATATTGGGCCTAGAGGGTCACACACATATGGTAGGCGTTACGATGAGTAGAGGTTCGGATATGAGATATCCGTTGGAGCCCTTGTCTTATTGGATATCCAATAAGCCCCTGAATTATTGGATCCTATGGATGAGATCCAATAAGAGCCCATAAGAAATTATTGGATAGAGATCCACTAATATAAGATTCTTGGGTAATTGGATGCAGATCCAATACCCAATAGGGGAGGCTCCATTAGGGTTTGACAGGGGATCTCTATAAATAGGAGGGATTCAGTGGTTCATAGGCTAGAACCTTTGCTTGTCTCTCCTATTCTCCTCCCCCTCTCCACCTCAGAGCAGGCCTAGAGTTTTGAGAAGCATCGTCGCAACTCTACTGTGTGTATCACCACTGATATGGTATATTTTGGTGGCCTAGACACATCACCGCTAACACCGTACGCCAAATCGGAGCCCTACGCCACCCGTCCTGTCCCGGGAGCTCGTACCAAGAAGATATGCCACATGTCTCGTCCCGGGAGCTCGGAGCAGTGCCGTCTGACGCCGCTCTACACATCTCAGAATGGCGGCCGGTAAGAAGGGTCGTCCCATCTCTCGGGGGTCAGTAGCGGCGACGCCGAATCGATGCACCATCAACCCTCACGCCATACTATGAAACCTCTGGTTGGCCTCCGGCCAGGGGGAGAAAAGAAAAAAAGAAGGAAAAAAGTAATCCCTCTCGTTACTAACTTGCTCGTCTCGGGTATCACCCGGCGGAGGCCATTTTTGCAGGAGGGCGACCGCTCATCGATGGTGAGGGACTTGGCACGGAAGCACGATCCGCCCGGCACCAAGGAGTTGTCAATCAGTCCCAATCCTGACCAATGCCAACTAGCACTCCTTCCCAAGAGCTCGGGTACCTCATCATCCAAATCGCCCTGCAGAAAGCTCTCGACATCGGCCCGTGGACCTAGCCATGCTGACTCACTAGCCACGACATATATGTTGTCTAACATTTTGGCGCTAGAAGGAGGGCCATGTTGCAGGAGCATCTAGCTGGAGCTCTCCTCGAGGGAGAACCACCTACCGACCTCCCTTCCGTCGAACCTAAAAGTCAGGTCCTTTCCGCTCCTAGAGATGGCGGGATTCCGACCTCAACGCCAGATCACTACTAGCGCCTGTTCAATGACTCGGGGCTGTCGTCCCCCGAATTCGCCACAAGACCCTAGGTTGTGACACTTAAGGCATTCCTCGGCCTCTCCAAGCAAGTGCAAGCCATGGCAGGCAAGATGCAGAGGCTCACTCCACTCCTTCCTCAGATCGTGCGACTAGCGGCTCCCCCGATTGATCCGACCTGGCAGAAGCCCGAGAGCAAGTGACGGACCCGAGAGGTCCGCCCGGACAGAGCATACCCACAACCTACTAAGCCACCCTACCCCACCTCGAGCCTGACACTGTATCATCCGACTTAGCGGATGACTCACTTAGGGCCTAACTGTCCCGGGTCAATCAACGCCTGGACGACTTCCAGTGAGAGTTCCAAAAATCACGGAGCGAGTCCAATAAAGACGGCTCAGGCGGGTCCCCTTTCACTCAAGAAGTACAAGACAAGCCAGTACCCCTCAACTTCAGGCTGCTAGCATTAGAGACATATGACGGTGGCTCCGATCCCACGGAGCACGTCTCTGCATTCCGGGCTTAGATGACCCTCTATGGCACCTCCGATGCATTAATGTGCCGGGCATTCCTGACCACCCTAAGGGGATCAACGCGAGCATGGTTCAGCCGACTACGTCAATCCTCAATCTCATCCTTCGACCAGCTCGCCAGGGAGTTTGAGCAAAACTTCTTTGCCAGCGTGCGACCTAGGCCTTCCATGGCCACCCTCCTCATGTTATCTCAGCGTGAAGATGAGCCTCTTTCTCAGTTCATGGCACGTTTTGCCACTGAGATCCGGGGGTTCCCGGACGCTGACCCCTCTCTAATCATGCAGGCGTTTTTGATGGGTTTGAAGCCTTTGAGGTTCTTCTGGTCGCTGATCGAGAAGCTACCAGTGATCGTCTCCGAAATGCTCCAACGCAACAACCAATACGTCGCCGCCGAAGCATTAGTGGCGGTAAAGCGTATGGAAGGCAAGAGGCCAAGGGTGGAACAATCCCGGGGAACAACCTCAGTAACCCTAGCGCCACCCCACCGGGGGCTGATCGATAAGATCTACTCCCGAGGCCCTCGTCTCTTCCCCTAAAGACCTCCCACACCGAGATCTTTCTCCAAATTAGGGAAAAAGGTCTCTTGCAACATCCTCGTCCCATTAGGACCACTCACAAGGATCAGTCTAAATATTGCAAGTTCCACCGAGACTACGACCATGACATGGAGGATTACCATGACCTCCAGAATCAAATAGAGGGGCTGATCTGCAGAGGCCACCTTGGACACTATCTCAGGGAACCCGAGGAAGCCACTCCACACCACAAGGAACCTGTCAAAAGACAAATCGATGTTATCTTCGGGGGGCCTGCAGTTGGCGGCAATAGCTTTGCGACAAGAAAAGCCTACACCAGTAGCATGGTCGAGAAACATCCCCGGCCCGAAATCGAGCCTGAAATCACTTTCAGGGCCGAAGAAGTCGAGCACTCCCACTATGATGACGCCTTGGTAATCTCCATTCAAGTCACCAATGCTCGAGTAAAAAGGGTGATGGTCGACACTGGGATCTCCGCCGACATTCTTTACTTCGATGCCTTCCGGAGGCTTGGCTTGACCGAGAGAGACCTCACCCCCATGGCGTCCGCACTCACAGGATTCACGGGGGATTCTATATCCCCGCTCGGGACTACGGCCCTCCCTGTCACCATCGGGGAGGAACCAAGAGTGAAGACAATGATAACCACCTTTATGGTGGTAAACCTCCCCTCGGCTTACAACATCATCTTCGGCTGACCGACGCTGAACAAGTTAAAGGCGATGGTCTCCACCTATCACCGGGCCATCAAGTTTCCGACTTCGGCGGGGATCGGGGAGGCCCGCAGTGACCCAGGGGAGTCGAGGTGATGCTATCTCGCGGTGGTCACTCTCCTAGGAAAATTGCACCCCGCTCAGGTCCCCGAACCCCGCAAAGGACCCGTAACACCAATGCCACTGGAGCCTCTTGAGCAGCTCATCGAGGTACCCTTAAAAAAGAGCCAACCTGACCAGACCGTCAAGATCGAAACCGCACTCCCCGAGGCTGACCAGCTCCACCTCATTGACTTTCTGAGGAGGAACACCGATATGTTCACATGGTCCCCCGAGGAGATGCCCGGGATCAGCCCGTAAGTAGCCCAACATTGGCTCAACATTGACCCCGAGGCTCGACCGGTGAGACAAAGACCGAGGAAGTTTGCTCCCGACCGACTAAAGGCGATCGGTGATGAGGTCAACCACCTTAAAAATACCGAATTTATTACCGAGGTCCAATACCCTTGGTGGCTGTCGAATGTAGTCCTCGTTAAGAAATCTAATAGAAGCTGGAGGATATGTGTTGATTACACTGATCTCAACCGGGCATGCCCCAAGGATTGTTATCCACTCCTTAGGGTGGATCAACTAGTCGACGCCACCGTAGGCCACAAGCTCCTTACATTCATGGGCGCATTCTCGGGCTACAAACAGATCCGAATGGCAACTCAGGATCAAGAGAACACAGCCTTCGTCACCCATAGAGGAGCGTATTGCTACAAAGTAATGCCCTTCGGCCTGAAAAATGCTAGCACGACTTACCAAAGGATGGTCAACAAACTTTTTAAACACCAGCTCGGGAGGAATATGGTAGTATATGTAGATGACATGATCATAAAGAGCAAGGCCGCAAGTACGCACCTAACCGATCTGGCGGAGACATTGCAGATGCTTCGGAGGTACAACATGCATTTGAATCCCGTGAAGTGCATCTTCGAAGTCAGCTCGGGGAGGTTCCTCGGATTTATCATTCACCAAAGGGGGATAGACTCCAACCCAGAAAAGGTATAGGCCATAGCTGAGATGCACTCCCCCCGCTCGGTCAAGGAGGTACAGCGACTTACCGGGAAGATGGCAGCGCTCAGTAGGTTCGTGTCACGATCAGGCGACAAGTGCCTCCCCTTTTTTCGGGCTCTACGATGGGCCGACAACTTTACGTGGACCTCGGAGTGCGAGGAAGCCTTCCAAAAGCTAAAGGCGTGCCTCACCCGCTTGCCCTGACTCGCCTCGCTCGAACCAAGCGAAATCCTTAGTCTTTACTTGGCAGCCTCGCCACAAGCAATCGGCTCGGTGTTAGTCCGGGAGGTACTGCCAACTCAACAACCCATATATTATATCAGCCATATCCTCGTCGGGCCCGAGGCACAGTACCCCCCGATCAAAAGGCTGACTCTCGCTCTCATGAAGACAACCCGAAAGTTACGGCCCTACTTCCAAGCCCACACGATCAAAGTGATCACTGACCAGCCGCTGCGATGGATCCTTTCCAACTTCGACACGATAGGTCGTATGCTGGGATAGTCGATCGAGCTCAGCGAATTCGACATTCAGTACTCCCCCAGGACTGCCATCAAAGCTCAGGTTCTGGCTGATTTCGTTTCCGAGCTAACCCCTGCAGGCCTTGACGTGGGGCACGACAACAACTAGAACACATGGACCTTGCACGTGGACGACTCATCCACTACCGGAGCGGCTGGTATTGGGCTTATCCTCAAGGACCCCTCAGGGGAAACCTGCGAGAGGTCGCTCCAGTTACGGTTCCGAGCTACCAACAATGAGGCCGAGTATGAGGCTTTACTCTACGGCCTGCGCCTTGCTCTGGAGATGCATGTGGACAACCTTCAAATCTTTAGCGACTCCTAGTTGGTGACGGGACACGTCAATTGGAGCTACGAAGCCCGTGACCCAACGATGGCACTATACCTCATGGAAGTAAAGCGACTCTCACACCGCTTCAACCGTCTCTCAATCGCTAGAATACCCAGGGCGCAGAACGTTTGGGCCGACGCACTAGCTAGGTCGGCCTTCGCCCGTGACCCGACGTCAGTCCCAACGATTGAGTCCATAACGACACTGATGGTGGCGACTCACAAGGTCGCTGAAACAGGTCTACTACCCAATTGGATGGAGGAAATCCTCCACTTCAAGATGGACAGAAGGGAGCCCGATGACCCGGCGGCCACGAGATGGTTGAGGCGAACCCAAGCCTGGTACTACGTCGTTGGTGGGAGGCTGTACTGAAGGGCCTTCTCTCAACCTCTCTTACGCTACCTCGCGCCATCAGAAGCTAAGACAATCCTCGCTGAGTTCCATGATGGGATCTGTGGGGAACACATCGGGGGATGAACCTTGGCCTTCAAGACCCTTCGGCAGGGATACTACTGGCCGACCATGCGCCAAGACACCCTATCATATGTGCAATAGTGCCCGTAATGCTAGAGGCACGCCCGACTACCACACCAGCTGGCGGTTCCCCTTACCCCGATGGACGCAGCCTGGCCTTTTGCCCAATGGGGACTTAATCTTCTTAGGCCTTTCCCACCAACGTCGGGACAACAGCGCTTTCTTATAGTTGGCGTCAACTACTTCATGAAATGAGTCAAAGCCGAGCCCTTGGCCTCCATTACCGAGAAGCAAGTCGAAAGCTTCATATGGAAGAACATAATCACCTGGTTCGGGATCCCGAAGGCTATCATCATCGACAATGGAGCTTAATTCAACAACGCTAAGTTCAGGGCATACTGCAAATTATATGGGATCCAACTGAAGTTCAACTCGATCGCGCACCCCCAGACCAATGGCCAGACCAAGGTAATGAATGAGGCGATTTTGGAAGGCCTCAAGATGAAGATCTCGAGCGCGCACGGAGCTTGGGTGGAGGAGCTTCCTAGCGTCTTATGGGCAATGCAGATGACTCCCAAAACCGCCTTGGGGGAGTCTCTATTCAGCCTCGCGTATGGGACTGAAGCGGTCCTTCCACCCGAGATAGTGTTCTCGACCCTACGCACCTCCAGTTACGAACAAAAGGATTCCGTGGGGGGCCTCTGAGCGAACCTAGATCTCCTCGAAGAAAGGAGAGCCATGTTGAATCTCGGATTTTGATGATGAAGTCAATTGTCATTTGTTATCTAATCCATATGTTGAGATAAGTGTGCAGGATTAACTACGATGAAAGTAAGACATGCAGCAAGAGTTGCGCCAGAGTCAAGACTATGATCACGTTGGGAGTTCGAGAGTTCGACGGAAGTCCGGACGATCGTCGGAGGTTCTACGGGAACAAATCCGAGAAGTCCAAGAGCTTGCCAAAAGAAGCTCATCGGAACTTACCAAGTGGATTGTCGCAAGTCCAGGAGTTTGTCGGAAGTCCGCAGGAGCATCATTGAGGGTTCATCGGATGATCGACGGAAGTTCGCCGGAAGAAGCGATTGACGCACCGGAGCAAGTTGCAGTAAATGTCTTAAGAAATATCGTAGTTAGCACTATGATTAAGTTAGAAATGGGAGGTAATCCCATTAACTTAATCTTGGGGCAATTGAGCCCTTGACAGACCCAAATTGGGCCTAATGAATCAGCCCATTCGGACCCAGATTTCTTGGCCAGCGGTGGCACCGCTTGGGTCGGCGGTGGCACCGTCTAGGGCTTAGTCTTCGAGCAAGACTAGGCGGTGCAACCGCCCTTGGCAGGAGGTGGAACCGCCTGAGCTCGATCTCCGAGCTTTGCCAAGCGGTGCAACCACCCCGGTCAAGCGGTGGCACCGCCTGGGCTCAATCTCCGAGCGAGACTGGGCGATGCAATCGCCCCTATCAAGCGGTGGCACCGCCCAGAGGCTTAGTCTCCGAGCTATGCTAAGCGGTGTAACCGCCCCTAACAGGAGGTGGCACTACCCAGAGGCTCAGTCTCCGAGCTCTACCAGGCGGTGCAACCACCCCAGTCAGGCGGTGCAACCACCAGACCTTGGAATTCCGGGAGATGACAGTTTTGAGCTCGGAATTCAAACTGGTTTGGGGCCTATAAATACCCCACCCTTTCAGCAATGAAAGGGCACCCCAAAAAGCACCGAAAGTTTGATCTTACTCTATGATTTTAGAGCTCAAAAGTGTTGTAAAGTTTAGAAATTCTCCTCCCTCTTTTCTTCCAAGTTTTGAGCTTTTAAGAGAGGAGAGAAATTCTATAAGGGTTGTCTCCTAAGCCCATCAAAATGAGTGAAACTGTAAAAGGGTGGTTGGCCTTCGCCAATTGAAGGAAGGCCTATAGTGGACGTCGGTGACCTCATCGGAGGAGGAAGCCAAAAGTGGATGTAGGTCAAGACTGACTGAACCACTCTATATCTCAGTTTACATTTACTTTGAGCATCTTATCTTTACTGCAAACCTCCTCAGTAGCTTGCTGCCTTCTGCTCATTTATGAACATGTTTCTTAGTTAAGTATTTTCTGAATCGGTGTTAAGACAAAAATCGATTTTATCAAACGAACATCATATTTCAGTTTGTGCTTACATTCTGATTTCTATCTTAACTGCAAACTGCCTTCCTTACTTTACTTTAAATATGTTTCCGTAAGCTTTCAAAGTTATTATCTGCACGAAATGACTTTTACGTCAGAATCGGATTTCAATGTATGAACGCAGTTTTAATCGTCGAAAGTTTTCCGCTGCACTAATTCACCCCCCCCCCCCCCCCCCCCCCCCCCCCTCTTAGTGCTCTTGATCCTAACAATTGGTATCAGAGCCCAGTATTTCTCATTTCGGATTTACATCCAAGAGAAATGACTCTTCATGGCTTTCAAGAGGGCTTTTCAATTGTTCGTCCACCGTTGTTTAACAGATTGGACTACACTTATTGGAAGACCCAAATGAGGATCTTCCTTATTTCAATTGATTTTGAACTTTGGAATCTTGTCGAAAATGGATTTTCGAAGTCTTCTCTTCCAATGATCGATTAGAATGAATTGGAGAAGAAGACTTTTGCTCTTAATGCAAAGGCTATGAATGCCTTATTTTGTGCGCTTGATAAAAATAAGTTCAATCGTGTTTCGGTTTGTGAAACCGCGTTTGATATTTGGCATACACTCGAAGTGACTTATGAAGGCACAAGTAGAGTGAAAGAGTCAAAAATCAATTTTTTGATACATTCTTTTAAACTTTTCTGAATGAAACCGAGCTAAACTATTGGCGACATGTACACCCGTTTCACGGATGTCGTCAATGGTCTAAAAGGACTCGACAAAAGTTTCTCAGATTTTGAGCTCGTAAATAAGATTCTAAGATCCCTTCCTAAGAGTTGGGACCCTAAAGTCACTGCTATTCAAGAGGCTAAAGATTTAGACAACTTCCCTCTTGAAGAACTAATCGGGTCATTAATGACCTATGAAATGACTTGCAAGGCTCATGAAGAGCAAGAAGACATCCTTCCAAAGAACAGGAAGGATATGACACTTAGAACTTTAGATAACCACTTGAGAGAAAACTCAAGTAATGAGGACTATGACGATGACTTGGCACTTCTAACAAGGAAATTCAAAAAATTCATTAAGAGAAACAAGTTTAAAAATGATAAAAAATAAACTTGAACCCAAAAAGGACCAAATTATTTGCTACTAGTGCAAAAAGTCAGGACACTACAAAAGTGATTGTCCCCAAGCCAAGAAGAGAACATAAAAAAAGAAGACGCTCAAAGCAACATGGGATGACTCAAGCGCATTCGAAGAAGAGGAGTCCAACATCAAGTAAGTTGCTCATTACGCCTTAATGGCCATCGGAGAGGAGGTAACAAATTTAGTTGATGCAGATTTATCATTTGATGAATTATTAAATGCCTTCCATGATTTATTTGATGAATGTAAAACAATTAGTAGAAAATATAAATTGCTGAAAAATAAGCATGATAGTCTTGTTAGCAATTTTGATAAATTAAAAACTGAATATCATGATAGTTTAGCTCAATGTGAAAAATGCCATGATCTAGAAATTCTCCAAAAGGAGAACTTGCTACTTAAGGACGCCTTGAAGAAATTTGAGGTTGGTAGCAAGTTTTTGAACATGATCCTTACAAATAAGGATCACGTTCCCAAAAGAAGTGGAATCAGATTTATGAGAAGTCCCCACCAAAATCTAACCACCTTAATCAAAGACCCAATCTTACATGTTCGGCACCAAAGCAAATGCAACTTTTTGTTGCAAACATGGATATAAAACGTATCATTATCCATTCAAGAAAATTAGTCCGAACAAACTGATTTGGGTTCCTAAAGGAATCATGATAAACTCTATGCAACATGATAAACAATATAGATTAGTTTTTGAGGCACCCAAAAGTAAATGGGTACCTAAAAATCACCCTTTCTTGTAGAAACATACACCATTAAAAGCTAGGAGCAAGAGATAATATCTTGCTTTTTGGGTACTCGATATTCTTGACTCGAGATCCAAAAGAACACGTAATGCTCTCTAGCCTAAATAGTAAAAAGAGGATTAGAAAATTAATATTACAGAGTGATACTAATACAATCATGTTTAATGCCTCAGATTTTGAAACTCATAATTCTCCCTTCACATACCCTCCGGATTTCTGAACTCATCGAATTGATTTCTTCTTTACCTTCGGATCCAACTATATCATGAACTTACGTCTTGCAAGCAAAGTTTGTCATAAACTTGCGAAGCTTACCAACTTGGATAATAAGTCATGAACATGTCTAAAATTATGTATGACATTTAAAGTAGAATATGTGCGTCACAAGATCTATCTTGAACGTACGAAATTTCTCATCTTGAAATGAAAACTCTCCTTAAGTTGACAACATCCAAATCAGCCCATACAGCCCCCAAACAAGTGCTCACTGCCTGTAGGCGGTGGCACCGCCTAGCTGGCGGTAGCATCGCCGGCTGTCACAGGTTGCAAGCGGTTGCACCGCCCTAGCCAGCAGTGCAACCGCCTGCAATCTTGCCCCTTTTAAACCGAGCTAGGGCCGGCGGTGGAACTGACCCCAACTCACTCCCTTCCCCTCTTTACACTACCAAAGCTTCTCCACCTTCATTTCTCCCATCTTAGCATCCCAAATACTCCTTATTTTGAAGAAAAAGATTAGCAATCTCTCCTTCTCTTAAGGATCTCACTTAAGGTATTCTCTAAGAATCCTTTAAATTCTGTTTTTGAGTCATTTACTCTTGCTCATTACTATCTTCTTAAATAGCAGTAGTTATGGGCTTTAGAAGATCCTCTAGGGACAAAGGGCAGAGGAGATTAGAAGAAGACTTTGATCTTACCTTTTTCGATTCAAAATATCATGCTGAAAAATTTTCTTCCTTCGAATTTAGAAGTGTCAATAAGGGAAAACATGTAGATCTAGATGAACTAAGAGACTTAGAGACAATCCAATGGTTTGCAAACTTAGATCTACTCCCAATTTTATAAATTAGTGAACCCATCTATCCAAGACTTGTTAGATTGTTTTACAACAATCTACAAGTAGATGAAGAAGAAAGAGTGTCTACCTATCTCTTAGGATAACACATCTCTATTACGGATAGATTCATTTGCGACATGATAGGCATTCCCGTAAAAAATAGAGGTCTTTATTTTAGAGGATCGTGGGATAGTGAAACAGTTGGGACAACATATATTAAAGCCTTAGGAACAATTTTCGGTAATCCCAACTTAGTGATAGTTCCTAAAAGCTGTGAACATCTACTACCACTAAACACTAAGATACTTCATCATATCATAACTAGCATCATTCTCCCTAAACAATACCATCATGATGAAATAAGTCAAATGGAATTAGGAACCATGTATTGGATCATGAAAGGACATAACATCTGTTTTGGTTATCTTATCCAACAAAACATGATAGAACTATCTAAGAAAAACATGATGCTTCTATATGGTAGTATAATCACTAGAATACTTAAAGCCTATGATATTCCAATACCACCCGACGAAGAAGTGTTGAAAGTAGATAGGTTTAGCATAATAAATAAAAATCTACTTCACCGATTGAGATGTTTTTATAGAAACGGTAATTGGGTTAGAATGCCTATAAGAACCGATCCCCCTCAACCAGAACCAGAACCCGAAACACCAGTCTTTAGGGGTACTCAATCTCCTCTGATCTGTCCCTTTGAGGAAACACATCCATTTGAGCAAGCTCCTACATCATCTATCGAAGACATTGGAATTCGGATAGACCGATTTGAACAAAGACAAGATTGGCTTGAACATCGACAAGATCAAATCCTATCTGAACTACAGCAAATTCATCGATAATTTGACTCTTTATTTAGGCACTTTAATTTTTCACCTCCTGAATAAGCTTGTATATGTGGACACAATCACCTCTTGTTGTAACAATTACGTTGTTGTAAACTCTTTATGTTACTCACCTTGATCACAATGCCTTAATGACTACTAATCTTTGATATGGTTACTTGATGTATTAATTGGTGAGAATATGCAGGGTTACATTGTTTAATCTCGTTACTCATTATCGGATTTCATGTTGAAATTAAATATTTCTATAATGCCTACTTTGAAAACCTTGTGTCTTGATTTCCATGATAAATATGATTTGGGAAAGTAATATAGCCATGAAATTGATGTGTCATTACCATGATGTTACCATGATGTTGATGTATTACCATGATGTTAATGTGTCATTGTATTGCCATAATACTAAACATCAACTAGCTGATATTTTTACAAAACCTCTAAACGAAGAATAATTTGATTTCATTAGAAGAGAATTATGAATGTTAATGTGTCCGAATGTATAAACTTGTTAAAATTATTTTTTGGACTTTACTGATTGAATGATCAAATCACTTGATTGCCATTACATGCCTAAAATTACATGTTGGAAATTATGTGTTTTAGATACAAAAATTTCCATAACAATGAGCATATTTTGTCTTCATGATTGTATTTGAAAATCTATAGTATAGTCTTGTCCGAATGCATGAAAGTATTAATTTCATTTTCGGATTCTCTTAACTAATGGTATCCTAACAATCAGAATTTCTCGATACATTATTCTCTTCTGAACTTAATAAGCATATGTTATATCGAGTTTGATTCTCATCATTAATTTTTTACATATGAAATCAACTAGCAAATACATCTCTCATACACTTATCATGTGAAAAATATTTTTTTAGAAATGGATTTGATGAAATGATTCCTACTTGTAAATTCCTTCTTGAAATAAGGATGATTTAATCTCTCATCGATTTTAACTTCATTCAAAGTAAACTCACAAATAGCTGGTATCACAAATAGCCTTCCTCCTTTATGCAAAAAGATAATAACAAATAAAATGGAAGAAGTATTCAAAGCTATCTCCATGTCATGTTTTCTTTGAGATGTTTGTATAATTGGTATCCTATCATTCACTGTTGGAAAATGACATGAACCTAGTTATGGCATGAATAATTACCACACTTATGCTTAAAATTTACTTATATCATTCTCCTTTTTGTTAATGACAAAGGGGGAGAAATATATGAATTGATGCTATGAGTATTGATGCTATGATTATGCTATGCTTGTATCATCGAAAATATATGAATTGATGATAACTATGATTGCCATATTTGTATTATGCCATGTTTGCATCATGTTAAGACATCAAGAACTTGCATTGTAATTTTACGTGTTGATATCTTACCATGTGATGAAATACTATGGTTGCTAAAACACTTGAAATGTGTGCATCATGTTAAGATATCAAAATCTTACTTCGAAATTTTACATGTTGATATCTTACCATATGATGAATTGCTACCATTACCATCATTCACATTTGAAATTTAAAAATGGATATCAAGACTTGACATCATTTTCAGAGAGATACATCATGATAGAAATCATGATGAGAGTATTGATAAGGTTAAATGATTTTAACTTATCAATATGTCTCTTGAATTTGAATTCAAGAATGACTTATCTCAAGTATGGCATATAGATAGAGGGAGTTAAGGTTAACTCCGTTATCAATTGATTGTCATCATAAAAAAGGGGGAGATTGTTGAATCTCGGATTTTGATGATGAAGTCAATTGTCATTTGTTATCTAATCCATATGTTGAGATAAGTGTGTAGGATTAACTACGATGAAAGTAAGACATGTAGCAAGAGTTGCGCCAGAGTCAAGACTATGATCACGTTGGGAGTTCGAGAGTTCGACGGAAGTCCGGATGATCGTCGGAGGTTCTGCGGGAACAAATCCGAGAAGTCCAGGAGCTTACCAAAAGAAGCTCATCGGAACTCGCCAAGTGGATCATCGCAAGTCCAGGAGTTTGCCGAAAGTCCGTAGGAGCATCACCGAGGGTTCATCGAATGATCAACGGAAGTTCGCCGGAAGAAGCGATTGACGCACTGGAGCAAGTTGCACTAAATGTCTTAAGAAATATCGTAGTTAGCACTATGATTAAGTTAGAAATGGGAGGTGATCCCATTAACTTAATCTTGGGGCAATTGAGCCCTTGACAGACCCAAATTAAGCCGAATGGATCAGCCCATTCGGACCCAGATTTCTTGGCCATGTTAGGATCTAGAGCACTAAGAGGGGGGGGTGAATTAGTGCAGCGGAAATCTTTCAGCGATTAAAAATGAAAGCTGCATTTGTTCGATAAGAACTGTTTCGATGCAAAAGCCGATTCTAAGATTACTTATGATTAAGTGTAGTTTATGTCTAAACACAGTTTGCGTCTAAGCGCAATTTATGCAGTTTGCAATTTGTGTCTAAATGCAGATTGCGTCTAAGCGCAGTTTGCATCTAAGCGCAGTTTGCGTCTAAGCTCAGATTGCATTTAAGCGCAGTTTGCGTCTAAGCGCAGTTTACGTCTAAACTCAGATTGCGTCTAAGCGCAGTTTGCGTCTAAGCGCAGTTTGCGTCTAAGCGCAGATTACGTTTAAGCGCAGTTTGCGTCTAAGTGCAGTTTACGTCTAAAATCAGATTGCGTCTAAGCGCAGTGCAGTTTACGTCTAAACGCAGTTTTACGTCTAAACACAGTTTTACGTCTAAACGTAGTTTTACGTCTAAACGCAGTTTGCGTCTAAACGCAGTTTTACGTCTAAACATAGTTTTACGTCTAAACGCAGTTTTAAAGGGATCTGAACTTAGAAACTTCGTTCGTAAAAGTGCAGAAGACAGTTTTGCAAAATCAAAACGTAAACGTAAACTGTAATGTATGAAAACACCGATTTACGTCTGAATGCAGATTCGGAAAGATCAGCACTTAGAAACTTGTTCGTAAAGGCGTAGAGAGCAGTAGCTATGTAGGAGGTTTGCAGTAATGATAAAGTGCTCAAAATAAACGCAAACCAGAGATTTAGAGTGGTTCGGTCAGTCTTGACCTACTCCACTTTTGGTTTCCTCCACCGACGAGGTCACCGACGTCAACTAGAAGCCTTCCTTCAATATGCGAAGGCCAACTACCCTCTTACAGATTCACTCCTTTTGACGGGCTTAGGAGACAACCCTTACAGAAGTTTTCTCTCCTCTCTTTACAACTCAAACTTGAAGAATAGAAAGAGGAGAACTAGCAGTTTTGAGCTCTAAGAAACACAGAAAGATAGCAAGATTTCGAGTGTGTGTTCTGTTCTTTCAGTGCTAAATGGGTGGGGTATTTATAGGCCCCAACTCAGTTCAAATTTGGAGCTCAAAACGATTAAATCCCGGAATTCCGGGATCAGGCGGTTGCACCTCCTGACTAGAGAGGTTGCACCGCCTGGCAGAGCTCGAAGACTGAGCCCAGGCGGTGCCACCTCTTGACTGAGGCGGTTGCACCTCTCTGCCAGAGCTCGAAGACCGAGCTCAGGCAGTGCCACCTCTCTGTCAGGGAGGTTGCACCGCCCAGTCTAGCTCGAAGACTGAGCTCAGGCGGTGCAACCTCCCCAGCCGCCCAGTCTTACTGGGAGGCTTAGCCCAGGCGGTGCCACCTCCTGGCCTAGGCGGTTGCACCTCCTGGTGCAATCAGGGTCCGAATGGTTAGCTCCATTCGGCCCAATTTCAGTCTTTTAGGGGCCCAATTGCCCCAAGATTAAGCTAATGGGATCACCTCCCATTTTTCAACTTAATCAATGTGCTAACTACGATTAGATCTAAGACAATTTCTGCAGCTTTGCTTCGGTGCGTCAATCGCTTCTTCCGGCGAGTTTTCGACGAACTTCCGTCGATCATCCGATGAACCCTCGGTGATGCTCCTGCGGACTTTCGGCAAACTCCTGGACTTTGCGACGATCCACTTGGCGAGTTCCGACGAGCTTCGCTTGGCAAGCTTCTGGACTTCTCGGATTTGTTCTCGCAGAACCTTTGACGACCGTCCGAACTTCCATCGAACTCTCGAACTCCCAACGTGATCATGAACTTGACTCCGGCGCAACTCCTGCTGCTTGTCTATCTTTCATCGTAGTTAATCCTGCACACTTAAAACAAAAACTTCGATCGAGACAATTAATCCTAAGCGATTAACCAAGTTGTCCGGCATGTCATTGGTCCCTCGACGCTTCATCCGATTCTTCGGCGCATCGTCCTTTCCTGCGGCCTATTGCCCAATCGGCCAGTTGGCTCCGCAACTCCGATATCCTTGGCACAATACCCGCTCTTCTTGGCCCAATGCCCGAGTCCACGGCCCGAAGCCTTCTGTCGATACGTCGACCGATCCACCGGCCCGACGTCCAATCTTCTGACATGTTCCTCCGGCACAACATGATTTTCCTGCTTTAATTGTCTTATCCTGATCAAAGCATCCTGCGTCACTCAAAACGTAGATTAAATCATAAACATATATCAAGTAGTTTCATCATCAAAATACGAGATTCAACAATCTCCCCCTTTTTGA
Organism: Musa acuminata AAA Group; assembly: GCF_036884655.1. Classification (NCBI taxonomy): domain Eukaryota; kingdom Viridiplantae; phylum Streptophyta; class Magnoliopsida; order Zingiberales; family Musaceae; genus Musa; species Musa acuminata. Next base: position 38,647,676 of record NC_088349.1, read on the forward strand.
TGATGACAACCACTTGATGACGGAGTTAAACTTAACTCCCGGAGTTTAAACAAACTCCCCCTATCAATATGCCATATTGCTAGAAACTCTTAGATTCAAAAATCTAAGCAACATGCCATCATAAACGGAGTTAACCTTAACTCCCAGAGTTTAAACAAACTCCCCCTATCAATATGCCATATTGATAGAACCTTGAATTCAAACTGAATTCAAGTCATTGCAATATTCATCATGAATACTTGCAACACGTTATCATGAACTTATGCATAAACTTATGCATAAACTTATGCATGTCATGTCATCAAATACTTCTCCCCCTTTGTCATCAACAAAAAGGAGAAGTACCACAATCAAGTGTTTGTGATATTGGTTCAACTCATTGCATGAAAAACATAATATCAAGTTTTATCATCATGCAATTTTGCTAGAAAATATAGCAAGTGTTGAATCATGCTTAGAATATTCAAGCTATCAAGTTTTAGATATGCAAGTTTTATAGCATACAAGATAGCACTTGGTATGAAAATTAGAGATGTTCAAGATAGCAAGTTCTACATCATGCAAGCTAGCAAATTAGAGATGTTCAAGAAGGCAACTCTTGCTTCTTGAAATATGAAAATTTTGTCCACTTTGCTAGATGCGCAAGTTAGCATATTTTGCTTCTTGAGATAGGCAAGATAGCACCTTTGTTCTTTTTGTTTCTTAAGATGTTCAAGATAGCAATTTTTTCTCTTTTGAGAAGTGAAAATTTGCTTTCTTCTTGAATTGTGCATGCAAGTTATCTCCTCCTTAGTCATTGTCAAAAAGAAGGGAAAACCCTTTCCGTCAATTTCTAAATCATGACAAAGGTGAGTAATCATTTTTATTTCAAAATTCCATAATTGAGATAAACCTTGAATTCAAATCAAGGCAATTTTAATCAAGGTTTATATCATATGCAATACATTACGTAGAAAGCATAAGTATTGCATGCATCATTTTAGCAACAAATCATAGCATTTCATCACATGGCAAGATATCATCAAGTAGAATTACGATGCAAGTTCTTGATATCTTAACATGATGAAAATTCAAATATGGCACTTATAGTATCAATTCATATATTTCTCCCCCTTTATCATCAACAAAAGGAGAAGTAGCTCTAGCTATTTTAAAATATATGCAAGTTTTTATAACATGAAGCTATATTTTCATCATAACATATAAGCACAAAAGCATAGCAAGATTCTTAGGTTCAATCATGGCAATTCAACACTTGCTTCATATGCAAGATTGCACTTGCTTTTCTTTGCATGTTCTAACTAGCAAAAGCTTTCTCCCCTTTGTTTTTGTCGAAAAGAAGGGAGAAATCAATGGCCAAAAATTTTTAATTATTATACAGGCCATATTACAAAATCTTGTCATGATATCAAGAAAGTTCAAGAAGGACATGATCCATTCAACAAATCCTTTTAATAGGGCAAAAGAATTATATAACCAAGAATCATGATTAAAATATTTAAATATCATAGATCAAGTCATGATTCGTGATACATCATAAAGCAAATTAATTTTCAGTCATCACATAAGGCATTTAAAGAATTTTTGAAACATAGAAGAATGATTAATTTAAGCATGTAATGTTTCAATCAAAATCAAGTCATGAATACCAATACTTTCATATTGTGAGTATCAATTCATGAATACCAAAAGATATTATTTGTGATTTCAATTTTGCAAGATCATGATTATGATTTAGACATAACTTATTCAAATCAAATCATCAACTTGAAACTCATAATCAAGTCATTAAAATTAATTTCGAAATTCACAAAATATCATGAAATCAAAAGACAAGTTGCATTTCATTTGAAGAACTCCTTTTTGATAAATGTAGGGAGCATAATGAACGATCTTGATTTATAAAGAGCTTCATGTTATAATTATCAAGATCATGATTTTAATAATTATTCTCTTTAGCAAAGAATCACAAAAGCACTTTATTTTTGCATAAGAAATCTCATTGTATTATGATTTATAAATTCTTTTTCTACACATGAATCATAGGAGATATGTATGTGAAACAAATCTTTGCAAGCAAAGACACTATCATTCATATTTCAAGATGGAATTTATAAGTAGGAATCATTTCATCAAATCCATTTTAGAAAAATATTTTTCATAAGTGTATGAGAAAATCCGATTGTTAGGATACCAATTGTTAAGTGAATCCGAAAATGAAATTAGTCCTTTCATGCATTCGGATAAGATTTTGCTATAGATTTTCAAGTTCAATTATGAAGATAAAACATGCTCATGATCATAAAAATTTATGTATCCAAAACATATAATTTCCAACATGTTATAGTGTAAAATCATCATGGCAATTAAGTGTTTTGAACATTGAATCAAGAATGTCCGAAAAATAATCTTAACACGTTCATGCATTCGAGCACATTTTTGCCATAGTTTTTCAAATATACTCATGAGAATAACACATGCTTATCGTCGGCTTAAAATCTCATGCATAAAATTGTTAATCAAAATATTTAATTTCATCATTATGCATTTCTTCAAATCAAACATGATCTTTAATCAAAATTGAGAAATAACAATGGAAATCAACGTAATACACATTATTACTTCTTAACCATGATTTCATATTTTCAATCAAGATCATTTTATTTGTTTGTAATATTATCATTTTCGAAATTACTTAGTATGATCATAATAATTTTTTTTTTTTAACATGTAATTTTTAAGAAAATTAATTCTAAACTAAAAGAGAAAAATACATCATGAAAGCATCAAGTAATTTCAAAATACATTAGGGGGATTTCGATTACCTCATCATTGTAGACTGTTAAGGCGTAGTTTGCCGCCTTGCTTTTGTTGACTTTCTCTTCTTCGGAGGAGCTCGATTCATCCCAATTTTTGTTCTTCTTCTTGCGTTTAAAGCAAGTAGTTTGATTCTTTTTGCTTTTTAATTTTCGTTTCATTTGTAGTTTAAGTTCACCATCACTTGAGCTTATGCTCGAGTGGTCTTCAAATGTTCTATGTCCCAAATCCTTCCTGTTCTTTGGAAGGTTGTTTTGTTCATCATTGTCCTCATCACTTGAGTCATCGCTCAAGTGGCATTCATTTGTCCAGAGTTCCAAATCCTTCCTGTTCTTTGGAAGGTGATTGTGTTCAACATGTTCATCATGTGCATTGTGCACCTTTTCATAAGTCATCAATGAACCAATTAGTTCTTCAAGTGGTAAGTTGTTTAGGTTTTTAGCTTCTTGTATTGCAGTTACTTTTGAATCCCAAGTTTTAGAAAGTGAGCGCAAAACTTTGTTAACGAGTTCAAAATCCGAAAAGCTTTTACCAAGTGATTTTAAACCATTGACGACATCCATAAAACGGGTGTACATGTCAACAACGGTTTCGCTTGGTTTCATATGAAAAAGCTCGAAATCATGCAGTAAAATATTAACTTTCGAGTCTTTGACTCTACTAGTTCCCTCGTGCGTGATTTCAAGAGTGCGCCAAATATCGAAAGCCGTTTCGCACAAAGAAACCCGATTGAACTCATTTTTGTCCAAAGCGCAAAATAAGGTATTCATAGCCTTTGCGTTTAAAGAAAAATACTTCTTCTCTAAATCCGACAATTTGTTCATCGGTTTAGAGGGAAGTTGAAAACCGTTTTCAACGATATTCCATAAATCCAGATTTAGAGAAATCAAGAAAACTCTCATTCGCGTTTTCCAATAAGTGTAGTCCAATCCGTTAAAGAACGGTGGACGAAAGACCGAAAAGCCCTCTTGAAGAGTCATTTCTCTTGGGTGTAAATCCGAAATGAGAAATACCCCGCTCTGATACCAATTGTTAGGATCGAGAGCACTAAGAGGGGGGGGTGAATTAGTGCAGCGGAAATCTTTCAGCGATTAAAAACGAAAGCTGCGTTTGTTCGATAAGAACTATTTCGATGCAAAAACCGATTCTAAGATTACTTATGATTAAGTGCAGTTTATGTCTAAACACAGTTTGCGTCTAAGCGCAATTTACGTAGTTTGCAGTTTGCGTCTAAATGCAGATTGCGTCTAAGCGCAGTTTGCATCTAAGCGCAGTTTGCGTCTAAGCTCAGATTGCGTTTAAGCGTAGTTTGCGTCTAAGCGCAGTTTACGTCTAAACTCAGATTGCGTTTAAGCGCAGTTTGCATCTAAGCGCAGTTTATGTCTAAACTCAGATTGCGTCTAAGCGTAGTTTGCGTTTAAGCGCAGTTTGCGTCTAAGCGAAGATTGCGTTTAAGCGCAGTTTGCGTCTAAGCGCAGTTTACATCTAAAATCAGATTGCGTCTAAGCGCAGTGCAGTTTGCGTCTAAACACAATTTTACGTCTAAACACAGTTTTACGTCTAAACGTAGTTTTACATCTAAATGCAGTTTGCATCTAAACGCAATTTTACGTCTAAACGTAGTTTTACGTCTAAACGTAGTTTTAAAGGGATCTGAACTTAGAAACTTCGTTCGTAAAAGCGCAGAAGACAGTTTTGCAGAATCAAAACATAAACATAAACTGTAATGCATGAAAACACCGATTTACGTCTGAATGCAGATTCGGAAAGATCAGCACTTAGAAACTTGTTCGTAAAGGCGTAGAGAGCAGTAGCTATGTAGGAGGTTTGCAGTAATGATAAAGTGCTCAAAATAAACGCAAACCAGAAATTTAGAGTAGTTCGGTCAGTCTTGACCTACTCCACTTTTGGCTTCCTCGACCGACGAGGTCACCGACGTCAACTAGAAGCCTTCCTTCAATAGGCGAAGGCCAACTACCCTCTTACAGATTCACTCCTTTTGACGGGCTTAGGAGACAACCCTTACAGAAGTTTTCTCTCCTCTCTTTACAACTCAAACTTGAAGAATAGAAAGAGGAGAACTAGCAGTTTTGAGCTCTAAGAAACACAGAAAGATAGCAAGATTTCGAGTGTGTGTTCTGTTCTTTCAGTGCTAAATGGGTGGGGTATTTATAGGCCCCAACCCAGTTCAAATTTGGAGCTCAAAACGATCAAATCCCGGAATTCCGGGATCAGGCGGTTGCACCTCCTGACTGGAGAGGTTGCACCGCCAGGCAGAGCTCGAAGACTGAGCCCAGGCGGTGCCACCTCTTGACTGAGGCGGTTGCACCTCTCTGCCAGAGCTCGAAGACCGAGCTCAGGCGATGCCACCTCTCTATTAGGGAGGTTGCACCGCCCAGTCTCGCTGGGAGGCTTAGCCCAGGCGGTGCCACCTCCTGGCCTAGGCGGTTGCACCTCCTGGTGCAATCAGGGTCCGAATGGTTAGCTCCATTCGGCCCAATTTCAGTCTTTTAGGGGCCCAATTGCCCCAAGATTAAGCTAATGGGATCACCTCCCATTTTCCAACTTAATCAATGTGCTAACTACGATTAGATCTAAGACAATTTCTGCAGCTTTGCTTCGGTGCGTCAATCGCTTCTTCCGGCGAGTTTCCGGCGAACTTCCGTCGATCATCCGATTAACCATCGGTGATGCTCCTGCGGACTTCCGGCAAACTCCTGGACTTTGCGACGATCCACTTGGCGAGTTCCGACGAGCTTCGCTTGGCAAGCTTCTGGACTTCTCGGATTTGTTCTCACAGAACCTCCGACGACCGTCCGAACTTCCGTCGAACTCTCGAACTCCCAACGTGATCATGAACTTGACTCCGGCGCAACTCCTGCTACTTGTCTATCTTTCATCGTAGTTAATCCTGCACACTTAAAATAAAAACTTCGATCAAGACAATTAATCCTAAACGATTAACCAAGTTGTCCGGCATGTCATTGGTCCCTCGACGCTTCGTCCGATTCTTCGGCGCATCGTCCTTTCCTACGGCCTATTGCCCAATCGGCCAGTTGGCTCCGTAACTCCGATATCCTTGGCATAATACCTGCTCTTCTTGGCCCGATGCCCGAGTCCACGGCCCGAAGCCTTCTGTCGATACGTCGACTGATCCACCGGCCCGACGTCCAATCTTCTGACATGTTCCTCCGGCACAACATGATTTTCCTGCTTTAATTGTCTCATCCTGATCAAAGCATCCTGCGTCACTCAAAACGCAGATTAAATCATAAACATATATCAAGTAGTTTTATCATCAAAATACGAGATTCAACAGGCCAGCGGTGGCACCACCTGGGTCGGCGGTGGCACCGCCTAGGGCTCAGTCTCCGAGCAAGACTGGATGGTGCAACCGCCCTTGACAGGCGGTGGAACCGCCTGAGCTCGGTCTCCGACCTCTGCCAAGTGGTGCAACCACCTAGGCTCAATCTCCGAGCGAGACTGGGCGGTGCAACCGCCCTTGTCAAGCGGTGACACCACCCAGAGGCTCAATCTCCGAGTTCTGCTAAGTGATGCAACCACCCCTGAGAGGAGGTGCCACTGCCCCGAGGCTCAGTCTCCGAGCTCTACCAGGCGGTGCAACCGCCCCAATCAGGCGGTGCAACCGCCAGACCTTGGAATTCTGGGAGATGACAGTTTTGAGCTCGGAATTCAAACTGGTTTGGGGCCTATAAATACCCCACCCTTTCAGCAATGAAAGGGCACCCCAAAAAGCATCGAAAGCTTGATCTTACTTTGTGATTTTAGAGCTCAAAAGTGTTGTAAAGTCTAGAAGTTCTCCTCCCTCTTTTCTTCCAAGGTTTGAGCTTTCAAGAGAGGAGAGAAATTCTGTAAAGGTTGTCTCCTAAGCTCGTCAAAAGGAGTGAAACTGTAAAAGGGTGGTTGGCCTTCGCCTATTGAAGGAAGGCCTCTAGTGGACGTCGGTGACCTCATCGGAGGAGGAAGCCAAAAGTGGATGTAGGTCAAGACTAACCGAACCACTTTAAATCTCGGTTTGCATTTACTTGGAGCATCTTATCTTTACTGCAAACCTCCTCAGTAGCTTACTGCCTTCTGCTCATTTACAAATGTGTTTCTTAGTTAAGTATTTTTCGAATCGGTGTTAAGACGAAAATCAGTTTTATCGTATGAACATCATATTTCAGTTTGCGCTTACATTCTGATTTCTATCTTAACTGCAAACTGCCTTCTTTACTTTACTTCAAATACGTTTCCGTAAGCTTTCAAAGTTATTATCTGCATGAAATGACTTTTTTGTCGGAATCAGATTTCAATGTACGGATGCAGTTTTAATCGTCGAAAGTTTTTCGCTGCACTAATTCACACCCACCCCTCCCCTCCCCCTCTTAGTGCTCTTGATCCTAACAAGCCAAAGCACATCTGCGTACCTTGGCATACAAGAAGGCAACAACCCAGGTGTATAACCGCAAAGTCCGCCCGCGACCGATCAAAGTCAGGGACCTCGTCCTCCGAAGGGCGGAGGTGAGCGACCCGACTCGAGCAAGGGGAAAGCTCGCGCCCAACTGGAAGGGCTCGTATCGGGTCTATGATGTGGTCTGAGAGGGGACCTACCGACTCAAAACCATGGAGGGAAGCCCCCTGCCAAGAACTTGGAATGCGGCAAACCTAAAGAAGTTATACCCGTGAGAAGGGCGAGTCGGGGTGCGGGGAAGACATGTGAAGCACATGCACATGCAGCCGAAAAAAAAAAAACCAAGGTAGAATTTCAAAATGAAAACATTTCTTGGCAAAAAGAGGCATTACATGAAGAGGTCGGGTGGGACAGCCTCAAACCCAACCGACAAAAAAGAGAGAAAAGAGAGAGGCGGAAGGGAAGCACAGCCCCTAGCTCGAGGGGGGAGTCTCGGGCCATCATCGAAGGGGACGCTTGTTGGCATGTCGACGTTCTGGTCCGTCGGATTATCGGCAAAGGGATCCAACTCAAGCTCCAGGTCCGGGTACTTCGCCTGAAAGCGAGCACAGGCCACCTGGTACCCGTACTCGTACGTGGCCCGCCCTGAACGCATTAGGCCACGTTCGAACCCGGCGGATGCCTTGTACCCGGCGATCGCCTCCTCGATCTTCTTGGGGCAGCCCCAATCGCTCCTCCTTCAAGGCCTCCTCGGCACCCCAGGCGGGGGACCTGGTGGTCTTGACATCATGGGAAAGGGTCAGCAGCTCGTCATCCAAAGACTGGATGTGTGATCGGCTTTCTTCCAGCTCGGTCTTCAAATGAGCCACCTCCTCACCCAATGCCGAGGCGCACTCCTCGACTGTGGCAATGGCCTCTGCCCCCCCCCCCCCCCCCCGGGCCCTCAACTCCAGGTTCTCCTTCCGGAGGGCGGCGTCGACCTCCAACTGGCACCCAATCACGCGCCCGACATCGAGGACCCGGTCGACCAACGCCATGCCATAGTGATGGCTCTGCACGAAGGTCGGCATCAGCACCTAGGCAAAAGGGGGTCAAGTAGGGAAAGGAAGCCACCACTTACCCAGTCGAGCGACTTGGTCATCCGCTCGGCCAGCTCCACGGAGCGAGAGTCGTATAGGTCCTTGGCTATGACCGGGTGGAGCACCCCGCGGATGAACTCCTGGGCAGTAGGCCCATCACCCCAGACGCGACTGTAGGCCCAAAGGGTCGACCACCGGGTAGCATAGGGGGCCCCGAGCTCCCCGGTCGGAAGATCGGCCATACTCAGAGACTGGTACTGCTCACCACCGGCCTAGGAGTGGACGCAGCACAGCTCCCATATCGGTAGTGGGGACACCGATGCCCTCTTGGAAGGATCGCCGCCGGATGACTCGGTCGATCCCTTCCCCTTCATGCCCCCCGAGCCCTCACCTTGGGGGGCAGCCCGGGGCAACACCAGGGCGGCACACAAGCAGGTGGCGGGGCCCGCGAGCGTCTTCCGAGCCAGCACTTTCGTCCTCTTCGGAGGTCGCCCCTCCGCCGGAGACGCCGACACCCTCTTCGGAGTGCTCTCCTGCGGGGCATGGCGCTAGAGGAAGGAGTGCCCTCCTTACCATCAGAACCCTCCCCGTCCCGAGACGAGGGCATGACAACCTTGACGTTGGCCGTCTTCTTTACGAAACGAAGATCCACCATATCTGCAAAAGGAGACTGGTCGGTCAGATAAGTCAGGACAAGCGAACAAGCCATCATAGGCGAATGGCCATACCCCCGACGCTGGGGCTCATCTCTGCTTCAACCATCCTCCCCCCCCCCCCGGTCATCTCCTTAATTGCCCGAGAAGAGGACAGGATCCCCCTCAATCGATCCACGACTGCTATTTCTCTATCGGAGAGCGACGAGGGGGCGTTATCGATGTCCAGAAAGGCCCACCCAGTGCTGAAGCCCCACTCTTGGCTGCAGCTAACAAAGAAGAAGCGCCTCTTCCAACCCTTATTGTTGGAAGGCGCACTACTGATCTTGAAACCGCTACGAGTAGTCAGATAATACCCGTCTGGCCCCCTGCCCAAGCGGAAGCAAGTCAGAAAGAGGGCTCGGGACTGCTCGATCCCAGCCCTCTGACACTCCCAGATGAAGGCCACCAGGTACCTCCATGAGTTAGGCGACACCTGGGACGGTGAGATCCCCCAAAAGCAAAGACAGTCCCTGATGACGAGGTGCATCGGGAACCGTAGTCCAACCTCAAGCGCCCCCACGGTCAGCCTGAACCCATCGGGAAACTGATCATACGGTCGCTGCCCAGGCCGAGGGATGTGCAGACCATAACACTCCAGAATGCGATAGCGCTCCCGGAGCACTCTCAAAAGGTCCTCGGTCACCACCGAGTCCACGTCGTGCCACGACTTGAGAGCCTCAAGCGCGGCCGAATTCCCTGAGGCCTCCGAAGAGGTGCTACACGAAGACACACAGACCACCTTGTCCTGGGAAACCCCAAAAGAAGAAGAAGGAGAAGGAGACGGGGGAGGAGATGAAGACAACGACGAAGACATAGACGGAGACATCCGGACCTCAAAATTGCAAGCAAAAAGCCGGGGCGCGGGACGAAGGATTGAAGCAGAGAGGACGGCGGAGTTACAAGAAGGGAGCCGAGGCGTGGGACGAGGGAATGATGGCAACCGCCCCGGGTAAGGTTTATGAAAGGCGGGTTGTCCACAGCGGGGTGGCGGTTGGGGTTTCCCAAGGAGAGAAATAATTGCTGCATTTAAGACCCATCACAACCCCTTGGATCCACTAGATTCGCACGCCTCGGAGCCTGCGCCAGAAGTGTCCCATAGCCCGAGGCCCGTCTCCAAAGGCCATTCAAATAAAATGTTTCCCACCAGACTGAAGTGACGCTTTGCCCAGCCCGCCACATGGCACGACGACGTCTGGGCATGAACCAGCATCTAGGTATGAGTTGCTCGGCCCGCAGGTCTGGCTCATGCCCGGGTCACCCCAGATCGCTCTCGACAAGCGACCCGCCGGCATCGAATCCTGAGCACAAGCATAGTCGCTCGGCCCGCAGGTCTGGCTCTTGCCCGGGTCACTATAGATCGCTCTCGACAGGTGACTCGCCGGCACCAAAGCTCGAGCATAATCGCTCGACTTGAGATTCCAGCTCCTGTCCGGGTCGCCCCAGATCACTCTCGACAAGCGACCCCCTGGCACCGAAACCTGAGCACAAGCATAGTCGCTCGGCCCGTAGGTCAAGCTCCTACCCGGGTCACTCCAAATCGCTCTCGACAAGTGACCCGCCGGCACCAAAGCCCAAGCCCGAGCATAATTGCTCGACTCGCGATTCCAGCTCCTGCCCGGGTCACCCTAGATCGCTCTCAACAGGTGACCCGCCGGCACCAAAGCCCAAGCCCGAGCATAATTACTCAGCTCACGATTCCAGCTCCTGCCCGGGTCACCCCAAATCGCTTCGACAAGTGACCCGCTGGCACCAAAACCTGAGCACGTGCATAGTCGCTTGGCCCGCAGGTCTGGCTCCTGCCCGGGTCGCTCCAGATCGCTTTCGACAGGCGACTCGCTAGCACCAAAGCCCGAGCCCGAGCATAATCACTTGACTCACGATTCCAGCTCCTGCTCGGGTCGCCCCGGATCGCTTTCGACAAGCGACCCGCTAGCACCAAAGCCCAAGCCCGAACATAATCGCTCGACTTGAGATTCCAGCTCCTGCCTGGGTCGCCCCAGATCGCTCTCAACAAGCGACCCACCAACATCGAAACCTGAGCACGAGCATAGTCGCTCAGCCCGCAGGTCTGGCTTCTGCCCGAGTCTCCCCAGATCGCTCTCGATAGGCGACCCGCCGGCATCGAAACCTGAGCTCGAGCATAGTCGCTTGGCCCGTAGGTCTAGCTCTTGCTCGGGTCGCTTCAGATCGCTCTCGATAGGTGACCCGCTGGCACCAAAGCCCGAGCATAATCACTCGGCTCGCGATTCCAACTCCTGCTCGGATCGCTCCAGATCGCTCTCGGCAGGCGACCCACCGACACCGAAACCTGAGCACGAGCATTATCGCTCGGCCCACAGGTCTGGCTCTTGCTCGGGTTGCTCCATATCGCTCTCGATAGGTGACCCGCTGGCACCAAAGCCCGAGCCCGAGCATAATCACTCAGCTCATGATTCCAGCTCCTGCCCGGGTTGCTCTAGATCGCTCTCGATAGGAGACTCACCGGCACCAAAGCCAAAGCCCGAGCATAGTCGCTCGGCTTACGATTCCAGCTCCTGCCCGGGTCACCCCAGATCGCTCTAGACAGGCGACCCGCCGGCACCGAAACCTGAGCACGAGCATAGCCGCTCGACCCACAGGCTTCAGTCACACCTCGCGGCCGATTCGATGCCCGTATCGCATCTCGAAACAACCTAAGGCCCGAGTCATGCCACGCGGCTGACCCTACGCCCCTCCCCGATGCCCAAATCGCTCCACGTCGATCCACAACTCGTAGCCCTGACCTGGTCACCTCGGTTCGCTCGTCGACTCAACCCACGCTAAACCGGTCATCCAACCGACCAGGATGACAGGCACTGATAGCCCGATCCGTAGAGTCAATCCTGCTCGAGGCATGGGGCGTTGCCCCTCTAATTGCCCCCCGACGAGTCAATTCCGTTTCCCCTCCTAGGCGATCAATATCCCTCCAACTCAGACATGCCTCTTGGCCCGTTAAGGCCCCCACGGCACGCCTTGACGGGGGGGGGGGGAAGGGGGAGAAGTGATATGGTATATTTTGGCAGCCTGGACACGTCACCGCATGCCAAATCGGAGCCCTACGCCACCCGTCCCATCCCGGGAGCTCGTACCAAGAAGATATACCACACGTCCCGTCCCGAGATCTTCGGGCGGTACCGTCTGATGCCGCTCTACGCATCCCGGAACGACAGTCGGTCAAAAGGGCCATCCCATCTCTCGGGGGTCAGCAACGGCGATGCCGAATCGACGCACCATCAGCTCTCGTGCCACAGTATAAAACCCTTAGCTAGCCTCCGGCTAGGGGGAGAAAAGAAAAAAGAAGGAAAAAAGTAATCCCTCTCGTTACTAATTTACTCGTTGGAGGGGCCACAGCCGGGTACCCTCGACGGAGGCCATTTTTGTAAGAGGGCAACCACTCATCGACGGTGAGGGACTCGGCACGGGTGCGCGATCCGCCCAGCACCAAGGAGTGGCCAATCAGCCCTAATCCCGACCAACACCAACCAACACTCCTCGAGAGCTCGGATACCTCATCATCCGAATCACCCTACAGAAAGCTCCTGACATCGACCCGTGGACTTAGCCGTGCTGACTCACCAGCCACGACATTTCTGTTGTCTAACAACCGCTAGAGAGGAGGATGCTTGACCTCCTTCACTCTCTCCTAAAGATTTGTAAGGAAACAGGGATATATGATCTCCCTAGGTAACACAATCTATTCTATACGTAGTTTGTTTCGTGAATTTTTGTACACCAATCTTCGTATGACGACGAACATCTTTTTGGAAAATTGGGGATTTTGTTTTCTTGTTCTTCTACTGCGCATGTGATGTCGCCTCCAAGATTTTCCAACAGTGGTATTAGAGCCAAGTTGTTCATGTAAAAAAATTGGTTTTGAAATGCATGTGTTATGTTTTAGGAAGAATTTTGTCGTCAAGATTGTAGACGCAAAAGGCGAGAAAGGGAAGCAACTGCCCTTGCTGCGCTCCAAGATGGCTGCCTGCTTGCTGCCATCTTGCAGGCCGCCTACAGCCGTGGCCGCACGGGCGGCACCCGGTCGCCTGCGCGCAGCAACTGTTGCTGCGCGCGGTTGCAGTCGCCGGCTACCGGCCGCCCGCAGGCAGAGCCGCCTATGGCGCGCAGACGGTGGCACCCGCAGGCGCTACCTGCGGGCATAGCGCCCGCAGCGGCGTTCGCTCGCGGGCGAGCGGCCCACAGGGGCTGCCGCCGCCTGCAGCGCCACCCACAGGGGCAATCGCCCGCACGGGTGGCGGCTGCGGGAGCAGCCCCGGCTAGCAGAGGCGCCCGCGGGTGCGGCGGCGCCCGCAGGGGCATCCTCCCTCGAGCAGAGCCGCCCACGGGGGGGGGCGGCGGCCCGCGGGCGAGCCACCCGCAGGCAGGGGCGGCGCCCCCACTCCCCGCTGCAGAGGGCTGCCACCGGCAAGGGTGGCGACGCCCACAGCAAGCAGGGAGAAGAGAGGGATTAGGGCAGTCTTAGGCAAAAGACAGTTTTATCCTTGGGAATCTGGGAAATTCTAGTTTCTATCCTTTATTGAAATTACAAAAATACCCCTTACAATTCTAAAATTCCTAATATGTCCTTGATTTCAGAAAATATTAATTAATTAAAAGGTTTAATTGATTATTATTTTTATTATTATCTATTAGTCATACATGATGATGATTTATTCATGTGATGTATAATGTGTGGACGAATGATAATGGTCCGTGTGATGTGTGTACTTGTGATTATTATTATTAGGGCATGCGAGCCTATATTATATTTCTCATTTATTATCATGCCTACATGCCTATGATTAAGTTGTAATCATATGAGGAGGTGCAGCGGGAGCGTGAAAGTGATAACGAGACTCACGAGATGGATGATCGCGATGCATGGAAATGCGTCGAGATGTCGACGAAACCGACGAGGACGAGATGGACGATCACAGGGCATAGAGATGCACCACTGCACATATAGATCTTGATGTAAGTGATTAGGCCTATTGGCTCAGGCCTGATCACATTAGGCTATGGTCCATAATCATCTAGTGTGATTGCTTATATACAAACTAGATATGTATATATATTTGTATGCGATGTAGATATATATTAAATATGTATATGTATGACATGTCATATTAGGAGACCAAATCATATAAACCCCTCTTTCGATAATATTAAGTCGGTAAACGTGAGGCAATTAGATTGACCCACGTGGCCTTCTATCGTTATAGGTAGGGACCGATTCCCGGTGTAGATTGAGTTGGTCGAGTCCCTCGAGGCTCACTTATATCACGAACCACTCTAATGTTGGGAAAATCTTTGAGGGTGACATCACATGCGCAGCGGAAGAATAAGAAAAACAAAATCCCCGATTCCCAAAGAGATGTTCGTCGTCGTGCGAAGATTGGTGCGTAAAATTCGCGAAACTGAAAAACTGCGTATAGAATAGATTGTGTTACCTAGGGAGATCGTATATCCCTATTTCCTTGTAGATTCTTAAGAGAGGATGAAGAAGGTCAAGCGTCCTCCTCTCTAGCGGTGATCCACATAGTAGGGCTGCGACGACGCTCCTCAAAACTCTAGGCCTGCTCTGAGGTGGAGAGGGGAAGGAGAATAGGAGAGGCAAGCAAAGACTCTAGCCTATGAGGCTCTGAATCCCTCAAATTTATAGAGGTCCCCTGTCAAACCCTAATGGATCCTCGTCTAGTGGGTATTAGATCTGAATCCAATAACCCAAGCCTTTTAGATTAGTGGATCTCTATCGAATAATCTCTCATGGGCTCTTATTAGATCTCGTCCATGGGATCCAATAATTCAGGGGCTTATTAGATATCCAATAAGACAAGGGCTCCGTCGGATATCTCATATCCGAACCTCTACTCATCGCAATGCCTATCATATGTATGTGACCCTCTAGGCCCAATATCAAGCTGGCCGTGAGTCATACCTGTCAGAACTCCTTATAACTCAGTGAATTATTATCTTTGTAATAATTTACTTGACTCATCGACTACGGACGTACTAGGCCTCTACGCCGTAGTCCCCAAACGATACAGGGGAATCCTATTGAATCTCGAATTTTGATGATGAAGTCAATTGTCATTTGTTGTCTAATCTATGTGTTGAGTTAAGTGTGCAGGATTAACTACGATGAAAGTTAGACATGCAGCAGGAGTTGCGCCGGAGTCAAGACAATGATCACGTTGGGAGTTCGAGAGTTCGACGAAAGTTCGGACAGTTGTCGGAGGTTCTACGGGAACAAATCCGAGAAGTCCATAAGCTTGCCAAAAGAAGCTCGTCGGAACTCACCAAGTGGATCGTCGCAAGTCCAGGAGTTTGCCGGAAGTCCGTAGGAGCATCACCGAGGGTTCATCGGATGATCGACGGAAGTTCGCCGGAAACTCGCCGGAAGAAGCGATTGACGCACCGGAGCAAGCTGCAGAAATTGTCTTAGGATTTATTGTAGTTAGCACAATGATTAAGTTAGAAATGGGAGGTGATCCCATTAGCTTAATCTTGGGGCAATTGAGCCCCTGAAAAACCCAAATTGGGCCGAATGGATCTACCCATTCGGACCCTGATTGCTGTGGGAGGTGCAACCGCCCAAGCCAAGAGGTAGCACCGCCTGGGCTAACTCTCCCAGGGAGACTGGGCGGTGCAACCGCCCCAGCCAGGAGGCAGCACCGCCTGGGCTTAGTCTCCGAGCGAGATTGGGCGGTGCAACCTCCCCTGACAAGAGGTAGCACCGCTTGAGCTCGGTCTTCGAGCTCTGGCAGGCGGTGCAACCGCCTGAGCTCTGGCAGAGAGGTGCAACCGCCCCTAACAGAGGTGGCACTGCCCAGAGGCTCAGTCTTCGAGCTCTGCCAGGCGGTGCAACCGCCTCAGTCAAGAGGTGCAACCGCCTGATCCCGGAATTCCGGGAATTGACAGTTTTGAGCTCCAAATTTGAACTGGGTTGGGGCCTATAAATACCCCACCCATTCAGCACTGAAAGAGCACAACTTACACTCGAAATCTTGATCTTTTTCTATGATTCTTAGAGCTCAAAATTATTGTAAAGGCCAAAAGTTCTCCTCCCTCTGTTCTTCAAAGTTTTGAGTTGTAAAGAGAGGAGAGAAAATTTCTGTAAGGGTTGTCTCCTAAGCCCGTCAAAAGGAGTGAAACTGTAAAAGGGTGGTTGGCCTTCGCCTATTGAAGGAAGGCCTCTAGTTGACGTCGGTGACCTCGTCGGTGGAGGAAGCCAAAAGTGGAGTAGGTCAAGATTGACCGAACCACTCTAAATCTCGGTTTGCATTTACTTCTAGCATTTTATCTTTACTGCAAACCTCCTAAATAGCTACTGCCTTCTGCGCTTTCACGAACGAGTTTCTAAGTTCAGAGCTTTCCGAATCTGCGTTTAGACGTAAATCGGCTTTTTCGTACGATCATTATATTTCAGTTTACGTTTACGTTTTGATTTCAATCATAACTGCAAACTGCCTTCTGCGCATTTATAAAACGTATCTCAAAGTTCAGTATCTTCAAAATCGGCATTTAGATGTAAACCGGTTTTATCGTACGAACGTCGCATTTCAGTTTGCGCTTGCATTCTGATTTTCATCATAAATTGCAAACTGCCTTCGTAGATTTATTTTAACGTCATCTCGGTTAATCTTAAGTTAAAGTAATCTTAGAATTGGCTTTTACATCGAAATCATTTTTATCAAACGAACGCAGCTTTCGATTTTAAAAGTGAAAGATTTCCGCTGCACTAATTCACCCCCCCCCCCCCCCCCCCCCCCCTCTTAGTGCTCTTGATCCTAACAATTGGTATCAAAGCAGGGTTAACTCTCAAACGGATTAAAACCCAAGAGAGATGGCTTACGCCGGAAACCAAGAGGGCCATTCTATTGCACGTCCACCCATGTTCAATGGGACGGACTACACCTATTGGAAGACCCGAATGAGGATCTTTCTTATTTCTATGGATTTTGAACTTTGGAATCTTGTCGAAAACAGTTTTTCGAAGTCTTCTCTTCCAATGATCGATTGGAATGATTTGGAGAAGAAGGCTTTTGCTCTTAATGCAAAGGCTATGAATGCCTTATTTTGTGCACTTGATAAAAACGAGTTTAATCGTGTTTCGATTTGTGAAACCGCATTTGATATTTGGAACACACTCGAAGTGACTCATGAGGCACAAGTAGAGTGAAAGAGTCAAAAATCAATCTTTTGTTACACTCTTTTGAACTTTTCCGGATGAAACCGAGTGAGACTATTGGCGACATGTTTACCCGTTTCACGGATGTCGTCAACGGTCTAAAAGGACTCGGAAAAAGTTTTTCAGATTTTGAGCTCGTAAATAAGATTCTAAGATCCCTTCCTAAAAGTTGGGATCCTAAAGTCACTGCTATTCAAGAGGCGAAAGATCTAAACAACTTTCCTCTTGAAGAACTAATTGGGTCATTAATGACCTACGAGATAACTTGCAAAGCTCATGAAGAGCAAGAAGACATCCTTCCAAAGAATAGGAAGGATATGACACTTAGAACTTCAGAAGACCACTTGAGAGAAAACTCAAGTGATGAGGACTGTGACGATGATTTAGCACTTCTAACAAGAAAATTTAAAAAATTCATTAAAAGAAACAAGTTTAAGAATGACACAAAAAACAAACTTGAGCCCAAAAAGGACCAAGTCATTTGCTATGAGTGCAAAAAGCCGGGACACTACAAGAGTGATTGTCCCCAAATCAAAAAGAGAACATCAAAGAAGAAGGCGCTCAAAGCAACATGGGATGATTCGAGCGCATCCGAAGAAGAGGAGTCCAACACCGAGCAAGTTGCTTATTATGCCCTAATGGCCATCGGAGAAGAGGTAACAGATTTAATTGATGCAGATTTACCTTATCATGAATTATTAAATGCTTTACATGAATTATTTGATGACTGTAAGACAATTAGTAAAAAATACAAATTGCTAAAAAAGGAGCATGATAGTCTTATTTGTAATTTCGATAAGTTAAAAGCTGAATATCATGATAGTTTAAGCTCATGCATAAAATGTCATAATCTAGAAACTCTCCAAAAGGAAAACTTGCTACTTAAGGACATCTTGAAGAAATTCGAGGTTGGTAGCAAGTCATTAAACATGATCCTTGCAAACAAGGGTCACGTTCCCAAAAGAAGTGGAATTGGATTTGTGAGAAGTCCTCACCAAAATCCAACCACCTTCATAAAAGGCCCCATCTTACATGTTCGACACCAAAGCAAATGCAACTTTTGTTGCAAACTTGGACACAAAACGCATTATTGTCCATTCAAGAAGATTAGTCCGAATAAATTAATTTGGGTCCCTAAAGGAACCATGATAAACTCTATGCAACATGATAAACAATGTAGATCTATCTTTGAGACACCCAAAAGCAAATGGGTACCTAAAAATCATCCTTTCCTGTAAAAACATATAAAAAAATTATAAGCTGGTGCAAGAAATAATATCCTGCTCATTGGATTCGCGATATTCATGACCCAAGATCAAAAAAGAACTCGCAATGCTCTCTAGCCTAAATAGCGAATGAAGATTAAAAATTTAAAAATCACAAAAGCGATTTAGATACAATCCTATTTGATTTTTCAGAATTAGAAACACATGATTCACATATCCTCTGGATTTTCGAAGCCATCAATTTCATCCGTTTATAACTTTCGAATCCAACTCTATAACATGAACTGACTAAGTTTGTTATGAACTTACAAGGCTTATCAACTTGAACAAACTGTCACAAATATTTGTACGACATTGAGAGTATGCACGTCAAAAGATCTATCTTGATCGTGCAAAAGTTCTTATCTTAAAATGAAAACTCTTACGTAATTACGTAAGTAAATTTGATTGCTCTGAATAAAAATTCTTCTCAAGACAAAAACTCTCAAATCAGATCACACTGCGATCAGAACAAGTGCTCACGGCCTGCAGGCGGTGGCACCGCCCTAGCTGGAGGTAGCACCTCCGGCTGTCACGTGTTGCAAGCGGTTGCACCGCCCTAGCCAGAGGTGCAACCGCCCGCAACTCTGCCCTTTTTAACCCAAGCTAGGGCCGGCGGTGAAACCGACCCCAACTCACTCCCTTCCCTTCTTTACTCTTCCAAAGCTCCTCAATCCCCATTTCTCCCCTCATAGCATCCCAATTACCTCTCATTTCGAAGCAAAACATCAACAATCCTTCCCTCTCTTGAAGATCTTACTAAGGTATTCTCTAAGAAGCCCTTAAATTCTGTTTTCTTTCATTTACTCTTGCTCATCACTACTCTTCTAAAACAACAATAGTTATGGGATCTAGAAGATCCTTAAGGGACAAAGGAAAGAGGAGATTAGTGGAAGATTTTGATCTCACTCTTTTCGATTCAAAATACCATGCTGAAAAATTTTCCTCTTTCGAACTTAGGAGTGTCAATAAGGGAAAATATGTAGATTTAAATGAGCTAAGAGACTTAGAGATAATCCAATGGTTTGCAAACTTAGATCTACTCCCTATCTTACAAATTAATGAACCCATCTATCCAAGACTTGTTAGATTGTTTTACAACAACATACAAGTAGATTAAGAAGAAAGAATGTCTACCTATCTCTTAGGACAACACATCTCCATTACGGATAAATTTATTTGCGACATGATAGGCATTCCCATAAAAAGTAGAGGACTTTACTTTAGAGGATCATGGGATGATGAAGCTGTTGGAACCACATATGTTGAAGCTTTAGGAACAATCTTTGCCAATCCCAACTTAGCATTTGTTCCTAAAAGTTGTGAACATCTACTGCCTCTAAACACTAAGGTACTTCATCATATCCTAACTAGCATTATTCTCCCTAAACAATACCATCATGATGAAGTAAGCCAATTAGAATTAGGAACTATGTATTTGATCATGAAAGGACATGACATTTGTCTTGGTTATCTTATCCAACAAAACATGTTAGAACTATCTAAGAAAGATATGATGCTCCCATATGGTGGTTTAATCACTAGAATAATGAAAGCCTATGATATTATAATACCGCCAGAAGAAGAAGTAATAAAAGTAGATAGGTTCAGCATAGTAAATAAAAATCTACTTCACCGATTAAGATGTTTTTATAGAAACGGTAACTAGGTTAGAATGCCTAGAAGAACCGACCCCCCTCAACCTGAGCCAGAACTGGAAACACCAGTCTTTAGGGGTACTCAATCTCCTCCGATCTGTCCCTTTGAGGAAACACATCCATTTGAGCAAACTCATACATCATCTGTCGAAGATATTGGGATTCGGATGGACCGATTCGAACAAAGACAAGAACGGCTTGAACATCGACAAGATCAAATCCTATCTGAGCTGTAGCAAATTCATCAACAATTTGACTCTTTATTTAGGCATTTTAATTTTCCACCTCATGAATGAGCTTGTATGAACACAATCATCTATTGTTGTTGTAAACTCCTTATATTACTCACCATGATGGGCTTTACCTTGATCCTTGATATGGTTACCTGGTATATTTTTCTTGTGAGCATATGCAGAGTTACAAACTTCTCTCACTATTTATCTCGGATTTTACATTGAAACTAAAAGTTTTGAAAACCTTGTGCCTTGATTTGCATGATAAATATAATTTGAGAAAGTGATACACCAATGCAGTTGATAAGTCATGACATTGCCATGATATTGATACTAAACTAGCCGATATTTTGATGTGTCCGAATACATAAACTAGTTAAAATTATCTTTCGGACTTTATTGAATGATCAAATCACTTGACTGCCATTACATGCCTAAATAACATGTTGGAAATTATGTGTTGAATATAAAAATGTTTTGTCTTTTGATTGTATTTAAAAATCTATAGCATAGTCTTATCCGAATGTATGAAAGAGTTAATTTCATTTTCGGATTCGCTTAACAATTGGAATGCTAAAAATCGGATTTTCTCGTACACTCTTATGAAAAATATTTTTCTGAAATGAATTTGATGAAATGATTCCATCTTAAAATATGGATGATAGTATTTCTATTTACAAAAAGTTGTTTCACATATCTTGACTCAAAGCAAACTCATAAATAGCATGAATCAAAGTAATCAACATATCATGTTTTCCTTTACGTGCTTGAACAATTAATTTCCTATCATTTACTATTGGAAATAACATGAATCAAGTAAAGGCATGAAACAATCATCGCACTTATACTCAAAATTTACTTGTATTGTTCTCCTGATATCACAACTACCATGCTTTTTATTGATGACAAAGGGGGAGAAATATATGAATTGATGCTATAAACATTGATGCTATAATTATGCTATGCTTGCATCACCAAGAGATATATGAATAAATGCTATGATTTGCATTATGCCTTGTATCGTGTCAAAATATCAAACAAAAAACTTGCATCATAATTTTACGAGTTGATATCTTACCGTGTGATGAAATGCAATACTTGCTAAAATATTTGAAATGTGTACTTGAAATGTGTACATCATGTAATGATATCAAAATCTTACTTCACAGTTTTACATGCTGATATCTTACAATATGATGAATTGTTACTATTACCATCATTCAAACTTGTAATGTAAAATTTGAAAATGAATGTCAAGCCTTGACATCATCTTCAGAGAGATACATCATGATAGGAATCATGATGGGAATATTGATAAGTTCAAATGATTTTAACTTATCAATATGTCTCTTGAATTCTTAAGGTTTTGAATTCAAGAATGACTTATCTCAAGTATAGCATATAGACAGGGGGAGTTAAGGTTAACTCCATTATCAATTGATTGTCATCATCAAAAAGGGGGAGATTGTTGAATCTCGGATTTTGATGATGAAGTCAATTGTCATTTGTTGTCTAATCTATGTGTTGAGATAAGTGTGCAGGATTAACTACAATGAAAGTTAGACATGCAGCAGGAGTTGCGCCGGAGTCAAGACAATGATAACGTTGGGAGTTCGAGAGTTCGACGGAAGTTCGGACAGTCGTCGGAGGTTCTACGGGAACAAATCCGAGAAGTCCATAAGCTTGCCAAAAGAAGCTCGTCGGAACTCGCCAAGTGGATCGTCGCAAGTCCAGGAGTTTGCCGAAAGTCCGCAGGAGCATCACCGAGGGTTCATCGGATGATCGACGGAAGTTCGCCGGAAACTCGCCGGAAGAAGCGATTGACGCACCGGAGCAAGCTGCAGAAATTGTCTTAGGATTTATCATAGTTAGCACAATAATTAAGTTGGAAATGGGAGGTGATCCCATTAGCTTAATCTTGGGGCAATTGGGCCCCTGAAAAACCCAAATTGGGCCGAATGGATCTACCCATTCGGACCCTGATTGCTGTGGGAGGTGCAACCGCCCAAGCCAAGAGGTAGCACCGCTTGGGCTAAGTCTCCCAGGGAGACTGGGCGGTGCAACCGCCCCAGCCAGGAGGTAGCACCGCCTGGGCTCAGTCTCCGAGCGAGACTGGGCGGTGCAACCTCCCATAAAAGGAGGTAGCACCGCTTGAGCTCGGTCTTCGAGCTCTGGCAGGCGGTGCAACCGCCCCAGTTAGGAGGTGCAACCGCCTGAGCTCGGTCTTCGAGCTATGGTAGAGAGGTGCAACTGCCCCTGACAGAGGTGGCACCACCCAAAGGCTCAGTCTTCGAGCTCTGCCAGGCGGTGCAACCGCCCCAGTCAGGAGGTGCAACCGCCTGATCCCGAAATTCCGGGAATTGACAGTTTTGAGCTCCAAATTTGAATTGGGTTGGGGCCTATAAATACCCCACCCATTCAGCACTGAAAGAGCACAACTTACACTCGAAATCTTGATCTTTTTCTGTGATTCTTAGAGCTCAAAATTGTTGTAAAGGCCAAAAGTTCTCCTCCCTCTATTCTTCAAAGTTTTGAGTTGTAAAGAGAGGAGAGAAAATTTCTGTAAGGGTTGTCTCCTAAGCCCGTCAAAAGGAGTGAAACTGTAAAAGGGTGGTTGGCCTTCGCCTATTGAAGGAAGGCCTCTAGTTGATGTCGGTTACCTCGTCGGTGGAGGATGCCAAAAGTGGAGTAGGTCAAGATTGACCGAACCACTCTAAATCTCAGTTTGCATTTACTTTGAGCATTTTATCTATACTGCAAACCTCCTAAATAGCTACTGCCTTCTGCGCTTTTACGAACGAGTTTCTAAGTTCAGAGCTTTCTGAATCTGCGTTTAGACGTAAATCAGCTTTTTCGTATGATCATTACATTTCAGTTTACGTTTACGTTTTGATTTCAATCATAACTGCAAATTGCCTTCTGCACATTTATAAAACGTATCTCAAAGTTCAGTATCTTCAAAATCGGCATTTAGACGTAAACCAGTTTTATCGTACGAACGTCGCATTTCAGTTTGCGCTTGCATTCTGATTTTCATCATAAACTGCAAACTGCCTTCGTAGATTTACTTTAACGTCATCTCGGTTAATCTTAAGTTAAAGTAATCTTAGAATCGACTTTTACATCGAAATCATTTTTATCAAACGAACGCAGATTTCCATTTTAATAGTGAAAGATTTCCGCTACACTAATTCACCCCCCCCCTCTTAGTGCTCTTGATCCTAACAAATCCAATCCATTGGACCTGTCTATCCTCAGTTACCGTGTACTTATAGTCCCTCATCCATCTAATATCCCAAAGATCGTATATCGAGCATGGTGCTATCAGACCCATATGGTTTCTACTCGAGTCTCGCTCTAATCAGATTCTCCCGGAGAAATCTTTCTCTCTCAACCCGAATGACCTTGGCCAGGGATTTGTTTGAGCAAGAATACATGGGATATTCCTCTCATGATGCTGAGAGTGGATGATCCTCTATTGACACTCAATAGCCCTCGTAAGGTCAACTACCACTCCTAATGACTAGTTGTACTAGATCTGGGACAGCCAAACCTATAAGTCTGGCATCAAAGACTGGAGCACTTATATAGGACATCCTTGGTGTCTCAAGTCTAAGGACCAAATATACCACTAGGACTACGGAATCACTGTTTGACAATAAGGCATCATCAACCATCCAACATTCCGTAAGCGGATCAATCAGTGAACTCATTCTCCAATGAGCACTTGTACTGTATCCCTAGTGTCCCTACATGAGCAACTATGAGACCCGCTGCATCCATCATATGGACGGGTATATAGCACACCAGTCTGTCCAGTTATCACGATGTCCCTCTCGAGTAACCTATGACCAGGATTATTTAGGATATGTGTTTAAAGGTGAATCGATCTCATTTTCGTGATCTCATCATGATCCGATTCCCATTGCACAAATCAAAGGACATTACTATATATATATATATATATATATATATATATATATATATATATATATATATATGCAATAGTTATAAAGTGATATATGCCAAAATATAATAAGCAAAAAGATTCTGTATCAGGTCACACGTGCTATCACTCACGTGATTGGCTTGTTGGGCACCTATGACTAGCAATCTCCCTCTTGACCTAAAGCCTATGTGTCTGATCCCCATCAGATCCCTGTGATGCTCAAAGACAATATGAGACAATGGCATTGTTAGTGGATCTGCAATGTTATCTTCGGATGGAACTCTTTCCACTGCTACATCTCCTTGGGTTACGATCTCTTTGATAAGGTGGAACCTCCTCAGGGCATGCTTATATTTCTGATGAGACCTAGGTTCGTTCGCTTGAGCAATCGTCCCGTTATTGTCGCAATATAAGGAGATCGGCTCCTCGCTACTTGGCACGACTCCCAAATATATGATGAACTTCTTCAACTAGACTCCCTCCTTTGCTGTATCTGATGTAGCAATGTACTCTGTCTTTATGGTCGAGTCAGCAGTAGTATCTTGCTTGGAACTCTTCCAGCACACTGCTCCTCCATTCAAGGTGTATACGTACCCCGAATTCGACTTGCTATTATCGACATCAGACTAAAAACTTGAGTCTGTGTAGCCTTCAACCTTAAGGCTACTACCTCCATATACTAGTAAAAGATCCTTAGTCCTTCTCAAGTACTTAAGGATACATTTTACTACTTTTCGAGTGCTCCAAGCCTCGATCCGCCTGATACCCGCTCGTGACACTCAGAGCATGCGCTATATCAGGCTGAGTACATAGCATGACATACATGATAGACCCTATTGCTAAGACATAAAGTATCATATACATGTTCCCCCTTTCTTCTGGAGTCTTTGGGGACATATTCGTAGAAAGCGATATCCCATGTCTCATCGGTATGAGACCTCTCTTGGAATTTTCCATGCCAAACCTTTTGACAATGGTTTCTATGTACCTGGACTGGGACAAGCCAAGCATCCTCTTGGATCTATTTTTATAGATTCTAATCCCCAAGATATAGGATGCTTTCCCTTAGTTCTTCATGGAGAAGTGTCTAGATAACCAAGCCTTTACTATGGATAGCATTCCTACGTCATTCCCAATGATCAGGATGTCATCCACATATAACACCAAAAAGGTGATAGCGTTCCTACTTACCTTCCTGTACACACAAGGCTCATCTTTGTTCTTAACAAAGTCATAAGATTTGATTGCCTCATCAAATCTTATGTTCCAACTTCAGGAAGCTTGCTTTAGTCCATAAATGGATCTAAGCAACCTACACACCTTATCTGGGCAGTTCTTGGACACGAATCCCTCATGTTGCATCATATACACCTCCTCCTCGAGGTTCCCATTGAGGAATGTGATTTTCACATCCATCTGCCAGATCTCATAATCATAGTGTATTGCAATAGCCAATAGAATTCTGATGGATTTTAGTATTGTTACGGGTGAGAAGGTTTCGTCGTAGTCAACACCTTGTCTTTGACGATACCCCTTAGCCACTAGCCTTGCTTTATAGGTCTCTACCTTTCCATCTACTCCGATCTTTTTCTTAAAAATCCACTTGCAACCGATGGGTACAATACCTTCGAGCGCATCAACTAGGTTTCAAACCTTGTTGGAGTATATAGAATCCATCTCAGAATTCATGGCTTCTTGCCACTTCCCAGAGTCTATACTCATAATAGCTTCCTCGTAGGTCTGAGGATCAATATCCTCAACATTCTCTTCTCTAATATGTCCCACATATCTCTCAGGAGGATGGGATACTCTATCAGACCTACGTAAAGTTTAAACTTGTGTATCAGGTACCTGAACAAACTCAGGCTGTAGAGTGGTGCTTGAGCTTGGTTCTCCAACCTCGCTCAACTTTATCATTCTCTCACTATCTCCGCCAAGAATATGTTCCTTCTCAAGGAACATTGCTCTCTTAGCTACAAAGACCTTTTAATCCTCGAGATGATAAAAATAATACTCACAAGTTTCCTTGGGGTATCTCACAAATTTGCATCGCTCTGTCCTTGATTCTAACTTATCAGGGTTGTCTTTTAACGTGGGTAGGGCAGCCCCAAATCTTAATAACCTTAAGATCAGACTTCTTCTCTTTCCATATCTCATATGGTGTAGACACTATCGACTTAGTTGGAACTCTGTTCAGAAGGTAAGCTGCGGTTTCTAGGGCATATCCCCAAAATTAGATGGGTAGGTCAACAAAACTCATCATGGACCATACCATGTCTAATAGCGTACGATTTCTCCTTTCAGAGACACCATTGAGCTGAGGTGTATAAGGAGGTGTCCATTGGGATAATATCCCATGGTCCTTGAGGAACTGAGTAAACTCTGTACTTAAGTACTCACCTCCTCGATCTGATTGAAGAGTTTTGATACTCTTTCCAGCCTGGTTTTCTACCTCATTCTTATACTCTCTGAATTTCTCAAAGGCCTCAGACTTGTACTTCATTAAGTACACATATCCATACCTTGAGAAATCATCAGTAAAGGTAATGAAGTAGGAGTAACCACCAATGGCATGAGTTGACATGGGTCCACATACATCACTATGTATGAGTTCCAACAGCTCAGTGGCTCTCTCTCTAGTTCCACTAAATGGAGAATTGGTCAGTTTTCCATGAAGGCAAGGCTCGTAAGTTGCATATGACATATAGTCGAATGGATCTAGATATCCATCATTTAGCAACTTTTGAATCCTTCTTTCATGGATGTGACCTAGCCTACAATGCCACAGGTATGCACTGTTCATCTCATCTCATTTCCTCTTGGACACATTTACATTCATGATATGTGGGGTAGTGTCGAACATAAATAAACCATTATGCAATGTTTCTTTTGTGATGATCTTATCATCTAATAATATCAAACAACCATTTTTCTCAAAAACTAATTTATATCCACTAATTGTCAAACATGAAATGGAGATAATGTTTTTGATAATAGAAGGAACAAAATAACATGCATCTAATGCAATAAAAGCTCCACTAGGCAGATGTAGGGCGACCTCACCAACAGCTACTACAGTAACTTTTGCTCC
Organism: Musa acuminata AAA Group; assembly: GCF_036884655.1. Lineage (NCBI taxonomy): Eukaryota > Viridiplantae > Streptophyta > Magnoliopsida > Zingiberales > Musaceae > Musa > Musa acuminata. The sequence goes on from NC_088349.1 coordinate 38,675,080, forward strand.
ATTACCCATCTTGAGGTCCATCTCACCTCTCTCTAGTCTCCTAGGCCTTGCCAGAACCTGCAATAAATTGCATATATGATAAGCACTACTGGTATCCAATACTCATGTGTTATCATAAGAGTCTGACAAATGGAGACTGATCATGAATGTACCTGAAGCTTCATCAAGCTTTTGTTTTGCCTCTTTTGCAAGGTACTCTTTGTAGTTCCTCTTCCAGTGCCCATCTTTACCACAGTGAAAGCACTGGCCTTTGTCCTTTGCTGGGTTTTTCTTAGCAACCTTTGCTTTACCTGGTCTGCCCTTGCCCTTTCCCTTCTTAAGGGACCTTTCTACTTTCCTTTTCTTTCTGGGCTCACTAGTGTAGAGAACTAGCTTCTCTTTCTTAATAGTACTCTTTACCTCCCTCAACATATTGAGGAGCTCTGGGAGAGTCACATCAAGTTTGTTCATATTAAAATTCATTATGAATTGTGAAAAGGAATCTAGTAGGGACTGAAGCACAATGTCCACACACAAGTTATCCTTTAGGACCATTCCTAGACCTGTGAGTTTCTCTATCCACTTAATCATCTTTAGGACATGGTTCTGAACCGGTGTCCCCTCAGTCATCCTAGCGTGGAAGAGGCTCTTAGATATCTCATATCGCTGAGTCCTTCCCTGTTCCTCAAACAATTTGCGGACATGTAGGAGAATGGATCTAGCATCAATCTTTTCATGTTGTCTCTGTAACTCAGGAGTTATAGAGCCTAACATATAGCATTGAGCAAGAGTGGAGTCATCAATGTACTTCACGTAGCGAGTGATCTCATCCTCGCTTGCCCCTTCTTCGGGCATAGGCATCACTATATCAAGGACGTACACGATTTTCTCCGTCGTAAGAATAATTCTCAAGTTATGGAGCCAATCTGTATAATTTGGACCAGTGAGGCGGTTGACATCAAGTATGCCACGTAAGGGATTTGAAAGCGACATTTTCTGAAAATAAAGATGCAGCAAAAATGAATAACATGCACATTTTGTAAGAAATAAACTATCAAGATATGGACTTCTATCTTAATATGCTCCCACTATTTTACTAACGAGTCACGCGATACCCTCAGCACGTGAAATAGAAGTCTCTAGCAAACTTCTAGTGGGGATCAGGATCCAATCAGAGTCTTAGTGTAACCTCGAGGGACTCGACCAATCACACTAAGCCTAAAAGATAGGCAACTCTTGCCGATCACAACTCCTTGTGAATCCCGACCTATTCGGCCTCCGAATAACCATGGTCTTGAGGGACTCGACCAACCATGATGCTCGGTTAAGTCAACACCTTCGTTACAAGATGAGTCTGATTTGATGATATACCCTCGAGGGACTCGACCAAGCATACCATGTCCTCAGGTCACCGGTGACATCTCTATATCGTAAACAAGATAGCGAATCGCGATATAGGTGAGTCTCGAGGGACTCGACCAACTCAACCTACACCGGGAATCGGTTCCTACTTATAACAATGGAAGGCCACGTGGGTCAATCTAATTGCCTCACGTTTATTGACTTCATATTATCGAGAGGGATGTTTCTATGATTTAGTCTCCTAATATGACATGTCACACATATACATATTTAATATATATCTACATCGCATGCAAATATATATACATATCTAGTATGTGTATAAGCAATCACACCAGATGATCATGGACTACAATCTAATATGATTAGGCTCGAGCCAGTAGGCCTAATCACTCACATCAAGATCTATGTGTGCAACGGTGCATCTCCATGCCCTGTGATCATCCATCTCGTCCTCGTCGGTTCCATCGATATCTCGATGCATCTTTATGCATCGCGATCGTCCGTCTTGTGGGTCCTGCTATCGCATCCACGCTCCCGCTGGGCCCCCTCATGTGATTACAACTTAATCATAGGCATGCAGGCCCGACAATAAATGAGAAATATAATGGAGGCTCGCAGACCCCAATAATAATAATCACAAGTACACACATCACACGGTCCATGATCATCCGTCCACACATCATACATCACATGTATAAATAATCATCATTGTGTAGGACTGCTAGATAATAATAAAAATAATAATCAACTAAACTTTTTAATTCATTAGTATTTTATGAAATCAGGGTCATATAGGGAATTTTTTAATTCCTAGGAGTATTTTCGTAATTTAGATAGAAGATATAAATTGGAATTTCTCAAATTTTGAGGGGTAAAACTATCTTTTGCCCAGAAAACCCTAATGCCCTCATCCTCCTCTACTGCTACTGCTACCGCCGCCTCCGCCACCCTGCCGGCAGCGGGCTATGCAGCGGAGGGCGGGGTTGCTGCCATCGCTTGCAGGCGGCACGCCCGCTGGCGGCGCTGCCCCTGCAGTTGGGCGCCCCCGGGGGCGCCACCGCCTCCGCGGGCGGTTCTGCCCGCGAGGCAGCGCCCACAGGTGGTGCTGCCTCGCCGAGCGACCGCTCCTGCTGGGTTTTTGCCCACGGGAGCAGCGGCCATAGGCGTCGTTGCCCTACTGTAACGGACAAACTTCTAAACAAGATGTTGGATGTAATGCTTATGTCTGTCCGTTGTCTTTTGGCATGTTCATGCCTTGTACAGAATGTAAAGGGGCGGCCGAAGGCTTAATAGTCCCATTTTAGTTGGGTTGGTGGCCTCTTTAGGCTTGTAAATAAAGGTTGTGTCATGTGGACACGTTCGAGAGCTTTTCGGTCTGTAATGGACCATTTTACCCTTTGTTGTGCCACTATTCAGAGCTTGTAAAGTCTGTTTGTAATTTGCATTGTCTATGAAGTGTTTTTCGGACATGTTTGCTTGTGGATCCCGATTGAGGCGTTCTCTTTAACCCGTTCTCTCTTTTGTTGGCCCTAAGGGACAATGGGAGGCTTCGGGGAGGCTGACCTTTGCGGACGGACGCGCGAGGGTGCCGCACGCCTTAGGCAAAACCAGCTAAGGTCGTGACATTGTGGTATCAGAGCGGGACAAGCACTCATAGAAACACTTGACATGCAAACGTGGGGGACCTAGCGGGGCTGCGTTGAGGGCAGTCAGCAACGCGCGACCGTTTGAGGGAAAACGGGCATGGAGATGTAGGGAAAAGAGTCGCTCAGAGGAGCGGGCATCTAACATTGGCATTCAGAGGAATGGCCAACCCTTCACGCAAGAGGCACCACGAGAACAGGCAAGCTTGGAAGAATGCGGAGCGCACAAAGGTTGGGATGGATGAGTTTGAGCTACGGCTCAACGTTGACAACTTTACTTGATGGTGCTCAAGGCAAGCGAGGCGCTTGGCAAAGGACAAGACCATGCAAAGTGAAATGAGTTGCTCAGCGACCGAAAGAGTTATGCAAAGCTCACAGAGGTGAGGGGAATTGCTAACTCGAAGAATTCGGTACTCATGCATGGGCTTGTATGCGGACGATGGATTGTTCGTGGCCATCCCAAGGCGGTCGAGACTCGGCGCCATGGAGCATTGAAACTTTCTCTTCGACATGCGAAGGATACGTCCGGAGGAGGCTGAAGTGTGCAACGAGTTCAGCATGTTGCTAGGCCTTGAGGGGTGCAGCGGTGGCTGTATTGACGTGGAGGCGCAATCTAGCAAGTGCGTTTGCAAGAGGCAGAACAATGCACAGTTTGTTCAGCAGATCGGAGTAGTCCAAGGGGATGGTGGTCTCCGAAACGAAGAGAGATGTTGCTCCAACGGGACAGTTATCCAGGAGGGATAAGTCTCGGCTCTCCAGAGGGAGAATCATGTGAGACGGACTTCACATGTTGAGGAGGAGTACCTCAACAAAACAACAACTCCACGAAGCTCGATGGACTGAGCAAGCGGCGAGGAGTCGTCGCATGATCTCGCTTGAGAGAATGCATTGGTGGATGCATTGCGAGATCAAGTGGGGGAGCGACCCAAAGCAACTCAAATGGAGGCACACTTGGAGTCGATATGGAGATCAGACTCAAGGGAGGGCTGACCCGTGGAATGGTGGGCGCGAGGGCCACCATCGACTCAATGCAAAAACGAGGAACGGAGCAACTTGGGTATAACTTGGCGAAGTACCCAAGCCGCATGAAGGGAGCCAGCATAGAAGTTGGAACATGGAGCAGAGGCACAGCGCTTTCCCTAGACAGAGGTCAAGGACATGAACTCTTGCAGAGGCAGGAGGAGAATCATGCTGTTCCCTGGGTCCTTCATTCTGACAGAGCGGACTCATCTTGCATGGTGCCAAAGACGAAGGGAGCTTCGGGGCACATGCACCTTATCTCGGAGGAGCATTCGATGGAGGAACTAAGGCGACTCAATTTGCGGAGGCGAAGTTGGGTACAGAAGGCCTTAGCACGGGGCAAGAGGACGCAGAGGCGGGTACTCTTGAAGAATATGCCACAGTGTTGCCATTCGAGTTGCTATGAAGGAAGCAGTGCGCAGCGGAGATTGTGCTGGTAGGGGCAGAGGCCCAGGATCCAGGCAATGGTGCACAAATTACAGTGAAGTCGGTGGACTTCGGGAGCTACTAGGCGATGGACTGTCCTAGAGCGGTGCTTCATCTAGGTGTGACCCAAGAGTGGGTGGATGAAGGTCGATTGCCAAAGGAGCGAACAAAATCGAAGGTGGAGGAGACCCTGCGATGTATTGGCAGAGGCCACACATGGAGGGTTCACAATTCGAGTTTATTCCACAAGGATCAGAATGCAATGGAGATGTCACCAGGAGGCGACATGGTGCAGCGGATCGTGGTGGAACAGTTCGTGGCAATGCGACACACACGACATAGTCCCGGGAGGGACTAGATCATATGGAGGTATGATCGGGAGCTACTGGGAGCTCCGCTTTGGTGAACAACACGACGGCAAGAAGGGCTATGGATTCAAGGAGTGAAGGCCATGGTACCGCAGAGGCGGGTCTTCCGGGCGTGCACCGAATTTTGCATCGGATGAAAACCTTGGTCATCAGCATATGGGGGCTGGGTTCCACCAAGGGAAAAGTTCGAATGCAAGTACCAGTGAGTCCCATGAGAGGGACTTGATCATGCAGAGGTATGATCGAAGCAGCTGGAGAGTTGGACTGCTCCAGAGCTCATATTCGCTTAAGGGAGCCCGACAAGTCAGAGGACAAGGTCGAGTAAGCGAACGTTGCTACCAAGGAAGCTAAGGAGAACAGAATCGGTGCAAACCCTACAATGTGATGGCAGAGGCCATGCATGGGAGTTGCAGTCTGTCTTTCCATCGACCAAACAGACTGCTTGAAGAACACAGAGGTGTTGAAGCAGGAGGTCGAAAGGGGCGAGGAAGCGACGACGAGTCCAGAGGGACTTAGCTACCCAAAATCAAGCATCAGTTAGAATGGAGGTGGACTCAGAGGAGTGCCACGGAGACATCTCTACTGATTGTGAAGGAAAGGGATACAGAGGCGAGGCGACGGATAGTAGGGCCATGGGCATGGCAGCGCCATGGTACCGCAGAGGCGGGACTTCCGTGCAAGTCATTGATCCCTTGCTCTCACGGAGGGAGAGCGCTTGGTCGTGAAAGGGGCCGAGGAGGTGGAGCATGCAGAGGCAATCTCCAAGTACCGAGACAAGGCTGAAGGGCAGAGGCCAAGAAACTTCGTAAGACCGGTGTCAACAAGTTTCTCATCAAGATAGCCGTAAGTGAAGGACTTCGGGTCATGCAAGAGTGCACGACCAAGGAACGAAGCAAGCAGTACGCGGTGCTGTACCTTTGCTACTCAGTGGAGTAGGCGGCAGGGTTGATGGAGAAGACGGTACAATCCCAGAGGCGACCTCATCTATCAGAGAATTACTCCAAGTTGGGGTGAAAACTTCCTGCATTCCAGAAGTTCAATGGCATTGAGAAGGTGAATCACAGTAGCTAACTCAACGCAAGGAGTGCAAACACTTCAAGTGCTTCAGAAGTGTGAGCAAAGAGCAGGCGAAGGCCAGTAACCAGCTCGATGCATGAAGTACAACCTCGAGGAGGCGGGCGAAGTCAAGTAACCTTTGCCTTCTCAACTCTTAAGAGAATGGGCGAAACCGAGTACCCCAATTCTCTTATCTATCCAGCAGAGGAGCTCTGCACAAGTTCAAAGACCCTTCGAAGAGAATGGAAGATAATAGTTGTCAAATCCTCACCAACGGTGATCAGTGCTACTGAGAGTAGATTGTCCGCCTCATTTCCCAACGAAATGCCAATCGAAAGCGGAAGTGATGCGAACCTACTTGGATGTGACAACTAAGTGAAAGAAGAGTCAATGAGCAGATTTTGTGGAGGAAGGACCCAAAACTTCAGAAGTTTGCGAGGCGATGCTCGTTAAAGCTCCAACAAGCATCCACCCAGTTCAAGCAGCATGGGGAAATTTTGAGAGACTGGCGCACTAAGGATGGTCTTTTCCTTCATTTGGTGGATCCGCAGGAATCAACGAGGATCAATACAACTCAGCCAACCCCACACCAGAGTCAGAGTCATTGGCGAGTTGAAGCAGCATGGCGGATCAAAGGTTCGACTACTCAGAAACAGCAGCGTAGAGCAGCTGGGAGCCAGGAGGCGCATTGCAGCTGGAGCGGAAGATTGAAGACTTAGCAAAGGTGAAGAGTTGCAGTGTTCACAAAGGCTTCGACGAGGACGTCGAAGGGATAAGTGGGGGAGAATGTAACGGACAAACTTCTAAACAAGATGTTGGATGTAATGCTTATGTCTGTCCGTTGTCTTTTGGCATGTTCATGCCTTGTACAGAATGTAAAGGGGCGGCCGAAGGCTTAATAGTCCCATTTTAGTTGGGTTGGTGGCCTCTTTAGGCTTGTAAATAAAGGTTGTGTCATGTGGACACGTTCGAGAGCTTTTCGGTCTGTAATGGACCATTTTACCCTTTGTTGTGCCACTATTCAGAGCTTGTAAAGTCTGTTTGTAATTTGCATTGTCTATGAAGTGTTTTTCGGACATGTTTGCTTGTGGATCCCGATTGAGGCGTTCTCTTTAACCCGTTCTCTCTTTTGTTGGCCCTAAGGGACAATGGGAGGCTTCGGGGAGGCTGACCTTTGCGGACGGACGCGCGAGGGTGCCGCACGCCTTAGGCAAAACCAGCTAAGGTCGTGACACTATGGCGCGTCACCACGTGAGAGCAGCAGCCGCAGGTGCTGTTGCCCTTTCGGCTACTACTGCAAGCTGCCTGCCTGCACGCAGATGGCAGTGCTACCATCTGCGATGGCAGCGAGGGTAGCAACAACTGCTGCCCTTTTCGCTTTTGCATCAACGATTTTGACGTCAAAAGCTTCTCCAAAACACAACACACGCAGTTTAAAACCAATCTATCGCACGAACAACCTGGCTCTGATACCACTATTGGGAAAATCTTTGGGGGTGACATCACATGCGCATCGGAAGAACAAGAAAAACAAAATCCCTGATTCCCAAAGAGATGTTCGTCGTCGTGCAAAGATTGTTGCGAAAAATCCATGAAACTGAAAAACTGCGTATAGAATAGATTGTGTTACCTAGGGAGATCATATATCCCCGTTTCCTTGCAGATCCTTAGGAGAGGGTGAAGGAGGTCAAGCAACCTCTCTATCTAGCGGTGATCCACACAGCAGGGCTGCAATGATGCTCCTCAAAACTCCAGGCCTACTCTGAGGTGGAGAGGGGAAGGATAATAGGAGAGGCAAGCAAAGACTCTAGCCTATGAGGCTCTGAATCCCTCATATTTATAGAGGTCCCCTGTCAAACCCTAATGGATCCTCGCCTAGTGGGTATTGGATCTGCATCCAATAACCCAAGCCTTTTAGATTAGTGGATCTCTATCCAATAATCTCTCATGGGCTCTTATTGGATCTCGTCCATGGGATCCAATAATTTAGGGGCTTATTGGATATCTAATAAGACAAGGGTTCCGTCGGATATCTCATATCCAAACCTCTACTCATCACAATGCCTACCATATGTATGTAACCCTCTAGGCCTAATATCGAGCTGGCCGTGAGTCATACCTGTCAGAACTCCTTCTAACTTAGTGAATTATTATCTCTGTAATAATTTACTTGATTCATCGACTACGGACGTACTAGGCCACTACGCCATAGTCCCCAGACAATATAGGGGAATCCAATCCATTGGACCTGTCTGTCCTTAATTACCGTGTACCTATAGTCCCTCATCCATCTAATATCCCAGAGACCATATATTGAGCATGGTGCTATCAGACCCATATGGTTTCTACTCGAGTCTTGCTCTATCGGATTCTTCTAGAGAAATCTTTCTCTCTCAACCCGAATGACCCTAGCTAGGGATTTGTTTGAGTAAGAACACATGGGATATTCCTCTCATGACGTCGAGAGTGGATGATCCTCTATTGACACTCAATAGCCCTCGTAAGGTCGACTACGACTCCCAATGACTAGCTGTACTAGATCTGAGACAGCCAAACCTATAAGTCTGGTATCAAAGAGTGGAGCCCACATACAGGACATCCTTGGTATCTCAAGTCTAAGGACCAGATATACCACTAGGACTACGGAATCGCTGTCTGACAATAAGGCATCATCAACCATCCAGCATTCCGTAAGTGGATCAATCAGTGAACTCATTCTCCAATGAGCACCTGTATTGTATCCTTAGTTTCCCTACACAAGCAGCTATGAGACCCGCTGTATCCATTATATAGACAGGTATATAACACACTAGTTTGTCCGGTTATCACGATGTCCAACTCGAGTAACCTATGACCGGGATTATTTAGGATATGTATTTAAAGGTGAATCAATCTCATTTTCGTGATCTTATCGCGATCTGATTCCCATTACACAAATCCAAGGGCATCACAATATATATATGCATATATGCAATAGTTATAAAGTGATATATGCCAAAATATAATAAGCAAAAAAGATTCTGTATCAAGTCACACGTACCATCACTCACGTGATTGGCTTGCTGGGCACCTATGACTAGCACCTAATATACAAGTTCCAACTTTATGTAGGTCCAACAGAGTATCTCATCCTTCTAAGAGATATGTGGGAAATATTAGAGGAGAGGATATTGAGGATATTGATCCTTAGACCTACGAGGAGGCTATTATGAGTATAGACTTTGGGAAGTGGCAAGAAGCCATGAATTCTGAGATGGATTCTATGTACTCCAATAAGGTTTGGAACCTAGTTGATGCGTCCGAAGGTATTGTACCCATCGGTTGCAAGTGGATCTTTAAGAAAAAGATCGGAGTGGATGGAAAGGTAGAGACCTATAAAGCAAGGCTAGTGGCTAAGGGGTATCGTCAAAGGCAAGGTGTTGACTATGACGAAACCTTCTTACCCGTAGCAATGCTAAAATCAATCCGAATTCTATTGGCTATTGCAGCACACTATAATTATGAGATCTGACAAATGGATGTGAAAATCGCATTCCTCAATGGGAACCTTGAGAAGGAGGTGTATATGATACATCCCGAGAGATTCATGTCCAAGGACTGCCCAGATAAGGTATGCAGGTTGCTTAAATCTATTTATGGACTAAAGCATGCTTCCCGAAGTTGGAACATAAGATTTGATGAGGCAATAAGATCTTATGACTTCGTTAAGAACGAAGATGAGCCTTGTGTGTACAGGAAGGTAAGTGGGAGCGCTATCGCATTTTTTGTATTATATGTGGATGACATCCTAATTATTAGGAATAATGTAGGAATGTTATCCAAAGGAAAGGCTTGGTTATCTAGATACTTCTCCATGAAGGACTTAGGGAAAGCATCCTATATCTTGGGGATTTAGATTTATAAAGATAGATCCAAGATGGTGCTTGGCTTGTCTAAGTCCAAGTACATAGAAACCATTGTCAAAAGGTTTGACATGAAAAATTTCAAGAGAGGTCTCATATCGATAAGACATGGGATATTGCTTTTTAGGAGTATGTCCCCAAAGACTCTTGAAGAAAGGGCGAACATGGATATGATACCTTATGCCTCAGCGATAGGGTCTATCATGTATGTCATGCTATGTACTAGGCCTGATATAGCGCATGTTCTAAGTGTCACGAGCTGGTATCAGGTGGATCCAGGCTTTGAGCACTGAAAAGCAGTAAAGTGTATCCTTAAGTACTTGAGAAGGACTAAGGATCTTTTACTAGTATATGGAGGTAGTAGCCTCAAGGTTGAAGGCTATACAGACTTAAGTTTTTAGTCTGATGTTGATGATAGTAAGTCGAATTTGGGGTATGTGTACACCTTGAATGGAGGAGCAATGTGCTGGAAGAGTTCCAAGCAAGATACTACTGTTGACTCGACCTCAGAGGTGGAGTACATTTTTGCAGCAGAGTCAGCAAAGGAGGGAGTCTAGATGAAGAAATTCATTACAGATCTAGGAGTTGCGCCAAGTGGCGAGGAGCTGATTCTTTATATTGCGACAACTATGAGGCGATTACTCAAATAAGGGTAGCCGGGTCTCATCAGAAGTATTCTGAGGAGGTTCCAACTTATTAGAGAGATCATGACTTGAGGAGATGTTGTAGTGAAAAAAGTTCCATCCGAAGATAATATTGCAGATCCATTGACAAAGCCATTATCTCAGATTGTCTTTGAGCATCATAAGGGTTTGATGGGGATCAGACACATAGGTGATTGGCATTAGGTCAAGTGGGAGATTGCTAGTCATAGGTGACTAGTAAGCCAATCATGTGAGTGATGACACGTGTGACTTTACACGAAATCTTTTTACTTATTATATTTTGGCATTTATCACTTTATATTGACTATTGCATATATTCATGTATATATTGTGATGTCCTTGGATCTATGCAATGGGAATCGGATCATGATGAGATCACAATAATGAGACTGATTCACCTTTAAACACAGATCCTAAATAGTCCCAGTCATAGATTACTCGATAGGGACATCGAGATAACCGGACAGACTGGTGTGTTGTATACTCATCCATATGATGGATGCAATTGGTCTCATAGTTGCTCGTGTGGGGACACTAGGGATACACCACATGTGCTCATTGGAGAATCAGTTCACTGATTGATCTACTTACGGAATGCTGGATGGTTGATGATGCCTTATTGTCAGAAAGCGATTTTGTAGTCCTAGTGGTGTATCTGATCCTTAGACTTGAGACACCAAGGATATCCTATATGAGTGCTCCATTCTTTGATACCGGACTTATAGGTTTGGATGTCTCAGATCTAGTACAATTGGTTATTGGGAGTGACAGTCGATCTTACGAGGGCTATTGAGTGTCGATAGAGGATCATCTACTCTCGACATCATGAGAGGAATATCTCATATGTTCTTGTTCAGACAAATCCCTAGCCAGGGTCATTCGGATTGAGAGAGAAAGAGTTCTCCGGGAGAATCCGATTAGAGCGAGACTCGAGTAGAAACCGTATGGGTCTCACAGCACCATTCCCGATATATAGTCTCTGGGATATTAGATGGATGAGGGACTATAGGTATATGGTAATTGAGGACAGACAGGTCCAATGGATTGGATTGCCCTATATCGTTTGGGGACTACGACATAATAGCCTAGTACGTCCGTAGTTGATGAGCCGAGTGAATTATTATGGAGATAATAATTCACTGAGCCAGAAGGAGTTCTAACAGGTATGACTAATGACCAGCTCGATATTGTGCCTAGAGGGTCACATACATATGGTAGGCGTTACGATAAGTAAAGGTTCGGATTTGAGATATCCGCCGGAGCCCCTATCTTATTGGATATCCAATAAGCCCCTAAATTATTGGATCCTATGGATGAGATCTAATAAAAGCCCATAAGAGATTATTGGATAGAGATCTACTAATCTAAGAGACTTGGATAATTGGATGCAGATCCAATACCCAGTAGAGAAGAATCCATTAGGGTTTGATAGGGGACATCTATAAATAGGAGGGATTCAGTGGTTCATAGGCTAGAGGCTTTACTTGCCTCTCCTATTCTCCTTCTCCTCTCCACCTCAGAGTAGGCTTGGAGTTTTGAGGAGCGTTGTTATAGTCCTACTGTGTGGATCATCGCTAGTGATGAGGACGCTTGACCTCCTTCACCCTCTCTTAGAGATTTACAAGGAAACAGAGATATACGATCTCTTTAGGTAAAATAATATATTCTATACGCAATTTGTTTCATGGATTTTTGGGAAATTGAGGATTTTATTTTCTTGTTCTTCCGTTGCGCATGTGATGTCACCCCCAAGATTTCCCAACACAAGTTGCTGCTTAAAGGCTACAGAAAATATTCATATATTGCTTATCAAAAGAGGAGAAATATATGGCTATTTATAGGGCTTCTAAACCCTAACTCCTAACAGGACTCATACTCAAAAGTCCTACTTCTAACCAACTCATAATATGACTCCTACTCAAGACTCCTATTCCTTTATAACTCATAATTCTTTTCTAAGAAATAACATCTTAACCCTAGCCGGCCTTTTACCTCTTTAATAGGGGTCAACTTAGGTAGGTTTTATATGGATGCCCCTCTCTATTAAGACTCTCCTAGCTAGAGTCCTAACAAACCTGTTCTCTTCAAATCAGACTTGTCCTCGAGGTCGAGATTCCATGAACTCTAAGAATTTGATCTTGAAGTCGTCATAGTTCTCCCAAGTGGCACCTTCTGCTGGTAAGTTCACCCACTGTATTAGCGCTTCAGTAGTGGGTCATCATTGTTGGGTCACGATCTGTCGATCAATAATGACACTTGACTAGGTTTGGAGTTCTCCTTGAGTAGTCATATTTGGTGGATAGCTTTGGGTTATCTCCAAGCACCTGTTCACCACTTCTGTCTAGCCATTTATTTATGGGTGATATGTCGTACTCCTTTTTAATTTAGTGCCATGCATCTAGAACAACTTTGTCCAAAATTTGCTCGTGAAGATGTAAGTAGACTTTAGCACAAGCACAATGTGTCCCTTATAGCACAATTCTTTTGAGTCCCAACTATAATGAGCCACGGAGCTTAGTGCTTCCTCTAATTTTTTATGATCTTACTAGTCTCTGGATCTTCTTGTCATTCTATCTTAATATCCTTAAGGAAGTCACTAGTCAAAAGTGAAATGACTGAAAATTCAGCTTGCTTGGGTAGTTGCGAAAGCGTATCTACAACATCATTCTCTTTCACCTTTTTGTAAGTTATTTCATAATCATATCCAAGAAGTTTTATTATCTGTTTTTGTCACTCAATGGAAGATATCTTCTACTCCAAGAAATGTTTTAGGCTTTTATGGTCAGCTTTAATTTGAAAGTGTCGCTCGATCAAGTACGGTCTCCACTTGGCCACCGCATGCACAATCGCGAGCATCTCCTTGTCGTAAATAAGTATCTTGAAATGGGAAGGAGATAACACCTTACTGGTATAAGTGAGGGGGCGGCCATCTTGCATTAGTGCAGCACCAATTCTGACTCTGAAGGCATCAGCTTCAATAACAAAAGTCTTGTCGAAGTCAGGCGCTATCGTCATTGCGGCTTTAAGTTCGTTAAAGGTGGTGGTGGCTTTGTCCAACTATTGGAAAACATCTTTTTTTAGCAAGGAAGTAAGTGGTGCACTGATCTTTCCATAGTTTTTCATAAACTTACGGTAGTAGCCTGTTAAACCCAGAAAGCTATGTAGTAATTTTATGTTCCTCGGGATCAGCCAGTTCTGCATTGCTTCAATTATGGAGGGGTCCACCACCACACCTTCTTCTGATATGATATGCCCAAGATATTCCACCTTCTGTTGAATAAAGCAAAAATTCGTAGTGGTCGTTATGTGTTTGAAAGGTGTTTTCGGTATGTCTTCTTCGCACACTCGTATTTGATGACACCCAGATCGAAGGTCCAGCTTCATAAAGATTCGTGCTCCCTTTCATCTAACAATTCATCTATTACTAGAATAGGGTATTTGTCCTTGACAGTGATGTCATTTAAAGCTCAGTAGTCGATGCACATCTGCCAAGTTCCATCATTCTTGCATACAAGTAGCACCGATGAGGAATAGGGGCTGCAACTTGGCCGAACCACCCCTATTTCAAGCATCTCCTTTACGATCTTTTCAATTTCATCCTTCTGGAGGTGAGGATATTAGTATGACCGAGTGTTCACTAGTGGCTTGCTTCAAAGGATTGGAATCCGATGATCATGTTGTCGCGTAGGAGGAAGATCGCGCGGCTCAGCAAAAATGTCAATAAATTCAGCAAGTAGTTAGGCAAGATTTTGATCTTCAATTTCTTTTTTTTCACCTCTGGTTGCTGCTAGAGATGTATAAAAAGCCACCATTTATCTTGTGCAAAACTTTCTTTATTCATTGGGTCAAAACGGTGGTTATGTTGCTTCCGCGCTTTCCGCGTAGGATGATCTGTTTGTCTTTATAGTAGAATTTCATAATTAATTTGAAGAAGTTCCAAGAGACATCACCTAGCATCGTTAGCCATTCTATGTCAATTGGTAGGAGGAAGAAGTCGGTGATAATTTCTTGGTCTTACAGTAATAGTTTCACCTGCGGATATCTTTGGTCGCACTTTAGGATTCTTTCATTAGTGACCTTTACGTCGAACTTATTGCAACCTTCGATGTGGAGCACCATCTAAGCAGCAAGCTTACTATTTAGGAAGTTATTAGTGCTGCCTGTGTCAATGAAAACAGTAATCAATTGTTGTTTAAGAAGGCCTCCAACTTTTATCGTTTGCGGGTTTGAGTAGCCGGCTAATGCATGTACCATAACGTCGATCGGTTGTGGCTCTTCTTTCACATCTTCTTCTTCATGTTCAAGGCTCTCTTCTGGATGTTCAATGACCTCTTCTTCTACTAGTTTAATAATAAAAAGTCTCCCTTTTCTACAACGATGCTCGTGGCTCCACGGCTCATCGTAGTGTCAACATAACCCCTTCGCAGATCGCTCCTGAAGCTCTTCTCTTGTCAACCTTTTTAGTGCAGGGACTTAGTTGATAGTAGGGGGGGGCTGAGGGCTGCAGTATTGCTGGTAGAGGAGTGACCCTAGTCCTCCGGGCTTCATGGTTCAATTGCTCCTCTTGAAATCATGCAAAAGAGATGGCTACCATAAGCATGTATGGTTGTCGCGCTTTAACTTCTCCCCGGATCTCTGGCTTCAAGCCCTCAATGAAGATCCCCAATAGCTATTTTTCAGACCAATTATGAGTTTGATTAGATAACCTTTCAAACCTGGTTTGGTACTCCTGAATGGTGGAGGTTTGTCGGATCTTTGCTAGTTGTCCGTTAGTGTTCTCATAATCAGTTGGTCCGAAGCGAATCAGCAGTCCTTCTTTGAATTATTGCCATGAGAGAACTACATGAGTGTGTTCAAACTAGTCAAACCACTGTATGACATCCCCTTCAAGATGTATAGTTGCAATTTCCACCATAGATGCGTCCGTGGTTTTGTGGTACCGAAAATATCGCTCCGCTTGTGATATCTAACCAATCGGGTCTCCTTCTTCCCATCTAGGGAAGTCCACCCTTATGTGTGGATAGTTAAGATCAATCATAGAGCCTCCCCTTCCTTAGAAGTCATCTCTTTGGGCTTGGTACAATTGGGCAGAGCTCTCTCCTTGATGTGATTTCTTCGGGCTTGGTGGTCGGCCCAATCTGAGTTCGGTAAAGAGCATCTAAATCTTATCCTATATTCGTACCTCAAAGGCTTCGAATTTAGCATTGATTGTCTTCTCATATGCCATAGTATATACTTCCAAATCTATGATGTTAAGATCTCTCTTTTGTTGTCGGGTTAAAGGCACGTATAGGTTGAGAGAAGTGATGATCGAAAGGGTTGGTGGATTGGTGCATGTAGGCTACGGTTTAGGCTTGTTTTTGTGGTTGTGATGATAGTGGATGAAGGTTAGGAAAAAAATTTTAGATCTATGGTAGATGACAGCAAAGGTTTGATAGAAATAAGTAGAAGTTGCTGTAGTTATGTGTTGTCTTGTAAGAGCAGAATTGTCGTCGAAGAAATAATGGTTTCTCGATGAAATTTCTAGAAAAAACCAAGAAATTTAAGGAGAGAATTGACAGCAAAATCTCAGTTTATATGACAACAAGGATGACCAGTTTAATAAAAAAAAATTTAGTAGTATAATAGCAAGGAAATTAGTGCAAGTTACGATAGCAGAATTCTCGTCGAAAAATTTTAACGGTTTACGATGAACATTTATAGCAACACAAGAACGTTTTTAGAGATGAATTCCTTAATAGATCAATCTTAGATGGAAGCCAAGATGATCTAGGAAGTGTATAAGAAATTTCATTCAAAAAGGATTGTAAATAGATCGGTTAAGGCAAGAATATGCGGTTGTAATTTTTTGTAGCACAGATTTTCAAGTGTAGTAGATTAGACGTAAAAGATCAGTGGTTTATATTGAGAATTTTTTGACAAAGCCAAAGGGAAATCCGCTTTAAGGAAGTGTTAAAGTTATCATAAAAATTTTGTAGAGATTTGGATAGAAAAAATGCAGTAGCAAGATCAAACAAATTGTGCTATACGGTTGGAATTCTGCAATGTATCTTTCGTCGTAGAGATGAAAACTTTCCGACGAAAAGTTTATGCAGTAATATATGAATAATTTTTTTTTAGATTTTCAAATAAGAATAACTAAATTGCAGCAGTAGTAAGGTAGGAAACCAGAACCTGTTACAATTGATGGAGAGATCAAAGAATGATCCACGGTGGTGGAGATGACGATGGAATTTGACGACGATATTTTAAGCAATTGTGAGAATTGCTTTGGGCGGCTGTGGAGGGCTGATTGATTGCTGTGGAAGGGCAATGAGATGCTAAGAATGCTACTCTGATACCAGGTGTTAGAACCTTTGTGGATTCTAAGCTTGGGGTTGATCTCTTTAGGGGATCGGCCTCCTTGAAACTCTATAGGGGTTCCTCCCTCCAAGTTGCTGCTGCAAAAAACATTCATCTATTGATTATCAAAAGAAGAGAAATATATGACTATTTATAGGGCTTTTAAACCCTAACTCCTAATAGGACTCCTATTCAAGACTTATACTTCTAACCAACTCCTAATAAGACTCCTACTCAAGACTCCTATTCATTTACAACTCCTAATTCTTCTCGAAGAAACAACCTCCTAACCCTAGCCAGCCTTTTCACCTCTTTAATAGGGTCGGCTTAGGTAGATTTTATATGAATGCCTTTCTCTATTAGGACTCTCCTAGCTAGAGTCCTAACACGGTATCACTGCCTGACATAGTCTCGGAGACTGTGCTACCGATAGTTCCATCAGTTTCGATCACTATTTGGGCCTTTTACTTGGCCCAACATAGCCCAAACTTGGGCCCAATTGACCCCTAATTGAGTTGGCCTAATTATGTTCTAAACTAACTCAATTGACTTTAAACTAACTTGATCTAGACATAATCGATTACAATCAAATCCTATATTGTCTAACATGTCATTGGTTATTCCGACACTTCGATCGATCCTTTGGCGCATCATCCTCTCCTTCAGCGTATTGTCTAATCAGCATGTTGTTTTCTCACAACATCTGATCTCCTTGGTGCAATATTCGATCTTCTCGGCCTGATGCCCGAATTCACGGACCGAAGCCTTATATCGACATGTTGACCGATCCTCCGGCCCGATATCCAATCTTCTAACATGTTTGCTATGGCCCAACACCTTATTCCTCCTGCTCTAATCAATTTACCTTTTTTGATCGAAGCTAGTCCTACATCACTGAAACACATTAAATGACAAACACATCAATTAATTTCATCATCAAAATCCTAGATTCAACACTATTTTCAATTGATTCAACACTTGAAATTTTAGAAGTTTTATTTTTTTTGATCCATTTAAGTTGAAATTACAAGGTTATAATTGCGACATCATATTATCATATTTTTATTATTTTAAAATATTTATATTTATATATTTAAAATTAATTTCGTCAATATAAATATATATTAATTAATTAATTAATTAATATTTATTTTGCACTGTTTTAAATTTTGAATTGATTTAATATAATGAATTTGAAAATGGAGAGAGAGAGAGAGAGAGAGAGAGAGAGTACAAAAGACAAAGGAGGGTTGAGAATCCATCGTCAATTTTGAAATTAGAGTCTCTCAACAGGAAAAATAAAAACAATGATCATCTATGGGGAAAAGATAAAATTAGAAGCATTTTTAAGGAATTTGTCCCTTAGAGATTAAAATATAAAATTATATTTTTTAATATTTTCGAACTGAACCATCGTAGTCTTCCACGGTCTCTCTTTTTGAAGGGACCATTAGCCCTATAAAGGCAAAATAGAGAATAAAAGAAAAAAAAGAGAGAGAGAGAGGTTGGAAATAAGAAAGAAAAGATTGATCGAAACATATGTACTGTGTTTCACGTATTTATGTTTAAAAAATATATTTCAGATCACTCGCATTTTCTATCTTATTATCCTCTATAAATAAAATACACAATCTAAGAAGAAAGATAGTACCTTTGGTTAAGATTGGCTGATAATGTTACTTTAGCAAGACACCTTGAGAGTGAGAAATAAAAGTTGAAGAAAAATATCTCCACTTGTTTATTGATTAAATATCTTAAATTTATGAATCAAATTCTAAAACAAGGTAAGAAAGATATATGATTTTTATAATTCTAAGGACTTATGTGCAATCATAAATCTGTCAACAATAACAAAATTATAAGTTTTAACTATTTGAAGTAGATTATATAAATTTTTATTATTATTAAAATATATAGACATAGAATCAAATTGATTTTTAGAGATATTTATTTCAAGCTTTATCCTATTTTTAATAACTCTTTCTTATGATTTCATAATATGTCTCATGCTTTTAATTTTTTTATTATTTAAATAATTTTATATATCACCTTATCATTATAAATTAGTACTAAAAAACTTGTTTTTAGTATTCTTATGAATCTCATGATTTTACTAAATAAGTTATTTAACTAAGCTATTCTCTTGATTTTTTTCAGACCTCAATAGAGATACAATGAAGCCCTATGCTCTTATTATTTTTATTTTATTTAATATATTTTTTACTTTATTAGCTCTAATTTTATGGACAAATATATGATTATTAAATCTATCAATATTATTTATCATTAAATATAAGTCATGTATAAAATATTCATTAATAATTGATAAAATTAATATTTTTATCTTTTCTTGTTATCATTAACGAGTATTCTTTGATCTTCATCTTTAATATATCTAATATTATCTAAATTTTTATACTTTCTTTTTTTGGTTTTAGTAATTTGATATATATATCTTTTTCACCATCTTTAGTATCTAATTTATTATAAAAATTATCATAAACTTTATATCTTACTATACTAATAATTTTTAGCCTCTCTTTTAGATTATTTAGATCTTTTATTTTTATTTTTATAATTTTATCAATCTTTAAATATGATCATTTAGTAAAAATTACTTTTTAAACTTCCTCGCTAGTAACTCTCTCATAAGGTTATATATCTACCTTTAGTTTCACTAAGAATATCTTTTGTTAAACCCTTAATCTTATTAGTCATCATAGTCTAAATAATATTAATATTATCTTTATCTAAGTTCTAAGTTTTCTTATTTTTCATATTATTCTTAAAAGTATTTATATTATCATCTTTAAAGTTTCATCATATAGTATAGTAAAATTTTCACTACCTTTTTCTTTTTCTATAGTAAATATCTAATATCTCAATTTATATTGCTTCATCAATCTTTCATTATGTATAATTTTATAATTTTTATAAATAATTTTATCTACCCTTTTAATGAGAAAAAAGTATGTTTGACTATATTTGTAATCATTTTTATAAATAATTAAATATTTATCTCTCTTTCTAAAGTGGGTATTTATAATTATAAGATCATACAAAGTTATAAAATCTAAGATCATATAACCATCTACATTTCTTTTCCCAAAACCAAATCCCTCTTGCATCCCTTTATATCCACCATATATTTTTCATACATAATCATTCAAATCTCTTCTAATTATAAGTTTTTTTTGTTATAAGCACATTCTTTGAATGATATCTTCTAAGTTTTTTCAAAATTCTCTTTTAGTTCATCATCCAATCCAACTTAAGAGGCATAAGCACTAATATTATTCCGAGGCATAATATCTTTTCATAAATTTTAGAACTATAATTCTATCTCTAAAATTTTAAGATTCTTATTAACAATAATTTTAACATCATTTTTATGTTTAACTTATTAGTATACCAAATTTTAAATTTTATAGTATCGATTTCTCTAAATTTTTTTCCTACCTACTTAGTTTCTTATAAGTAAATAATATTAATTCTTCTTCTGATCATAATATCTACTAATTCTAATCTCTTCCTTGAAAATGTTCATATATTCTAAGTTATTAGTCTACAGTAATAAGTAAAGTGCTCCCCACCCTGTTCTCGTACCTATACCCACCCCATCAATACATGAGTTGAGATGTTAGGTGAACTGTTGGGCGGGCCAAATGCTCGCTAATTCAAATCAAGTTCAATTAAGTTTTAATTGAGCTAATTACTAGTTAATCGTGAGTCATTTGATTTGATTGAATTATTGGGCCGACAACCCATATTCGGCCCAATGTGGGCTTTATCAGCCCATAGCTCACTCCCTCTTAACCTAACCCTAATTAATATTGGGGGGTGTGATAGCTACGTTTTGAGGTGCAGGTGGCTGTGTTTTTGAGTGAAAAATTGCAACAATGTGGTGATCCTTGTAGCAGCAAAAGGGAGGAGAAAAAGACAGAAATCTAAGGAAAAAGAAAGGGAAGTAAACAAGGACAACGCAGAGAGACTGTTTTCAATCATCCAGTAGTGTTCTCATCTCAGGTTAGATCAAATCTATAATAGATTCTTACTATGATATCTTAGTGAGAATTAGGGAGGATTTAGATATTGAGCACAGTGATGTGATCCTTGTATCCTAGTTATTCTCTTGTGATTGTTGCTAGGTTTTGGGCAAGAGATTGAGATTTGTATATTCATTATTATTATAGTGGATTATCTCTAGTTTGCCCTATGATTTTTATCCTTCACATTGAAGAGGCTTTCCACGTATATCTTGATGTTCTATTTTATTGTAATTCCATTTAATTTCGCTGTGTTTTATGGTCTTCTAGTACTTGTTCATATACAAAGGTTATTCCACATTATATCCCATCAATTGGTATCAGAGCAGGGTTTTGGTAATTTAATTTTGTATTTGAACATGGATGTCAGTAATGTTTCTTACTTGATTTGTTTGAATGGAAACAATTGGATGATATGGAAACCAAGAATGGAAGATCTCTTGTATTGCAAAGATTTGTATAGACCTTTGCAAGAGGATAGTGCAAAACCCACAACTATGACAGATGATGAGTGGAAGAGGTTAGATCGAAAAACAATTGGGTTTATTCAACAATGGCTTGGTGATAGTGTCTTTCACAATGTTTCTACTGAAATTTCTACATATTCTCTTTGGAAAAAGTTGGAAAGTCTCTATGAAAGAAAAATAGTTGGCAACGAAGCTTTTTTATCAGAAAACTTGTGAATCTAAAATATATAGAGGGTGCTTCTATTGCTGAGCATTTGAATGAAATGCAGAGCATTACTAACCAGTTATCCTCTATGAAAATGTCTCTTGATGATGAGTTGCAAGCATTGTTACTTCTCAGTTCATTACTAAAAAGTTGGGAGACACTAGTAGTTTCCCTTAGTAATTCTGTGCCAGATGGTGTTGTCACTATGAGTCAAGTAACAAGCAGTTTGTTGAATGAGAAGTTGAGAAGAAAGAGTTTAGCAACATCTCAAAATAATTCACAAGCACTTATCTCAGAGAAAAGAGGAAGGTCAAAGTCCAGAAGCAGTTCACGCATGAGTAAGAGCAAGTCAAGATCAAGAAAAGATCTTGTTTGCTATAACTATGGTGAGAAAGGACATTACAAGAACCAATGTAAGCAACCTAAGAAGAGCAAGAAAAAAAGAAAAGAAGTAGAGTCTATAGAGTCAAAAAGATAATATCACAATTACAGTGCAGGGCAGTGATTATTTGATTTTATCTCCTTCTGATGATATTTTTTCTTGTGTGTATTAGGATCTTGAATGGGTGATTGACATATGTGCTTCTTATTATGCTATACCACAGAGGGAGTTTTTTGCTACCTATAGGTCTAGAAATTTTGGTGTTGTCAAGATTGGTAACTATGGCACAGTAGACATCATTGGCATGGGTGATATCCATTTAAAGACCAACCTTTGCTGCAAGTTGGTGCTTAGGAATGTGAGGCATGTGGTTGACTTGAGATTGAATTTAATTTCAGTTGGAAGGCTAGATGATGAAAACTATAATATCAGATTTCACAAAGGGCAATGGAAGCTCGGTAAAGGTTCTCTTGTTATAGCTAGTGGAAAGAAATGTTATACTTTGTATAGGTTGCAGGCTAAAGCTTATGGTGAGCAATTAAATACTATAGGAAAAGACTTCAGCATGGAGCTATGGCATAGGCGACTGTGACGTATGAGCGAGAAGAGGCTGCAAGCTCTTTCCAAGAGAAAGGTATTGCCAAACCTTACATCTGAACCCTTGTATTGATTGTTTGGCTGGTAAACAACATAGAGTTTCATTTGCTAGTCCTGCTTTATCTAGAAAAATACATGTCTTAGACTGTGTTTATACAGATGTATGTGGTCCTTTGTGGATAAAAACTCCTGGTGGATCTGTTGATGTTCTTGGTATAAGTGGTGCACTTTATTTTATCACTTTTATAGATGATTTTTCCAAAAAAGTTTGGGCCTATGCTTTGAAGACCAAAGATCAGGTTATTAATGTATTCAAAGAGTTTCATGCTAGGGTTGAAAGGGAGATAGAAAGACAATTAAAATGCATAAGATCAGATAATGGTGGTGAGTATATAGGATTATTTAATGATTATTACAGGTCACATGGGATCCAACATGAGATGACATTTCCTGGTACACCTCAGCATAATGCAATTACAGAGAGGATGAACCGCACCATCATGGAAAAGATCAGATGTATGCTTTCACAGGCCAAGCTACCCAAAAGGTTTTGGGATGAGGCTTTGAGGACTATAGTTGATGTGATCAACTTGTCACTATGTACAGCCCTAGATGGTGATATTACAGAGCATATATGGTTAGGAAAAGATGTTTCCTACAAGCATTTGAGAGTGTTTGGTTATCGTGCATTTGCATATATTCCAAACAATGAGAGATCCAAGCTGGATGGTAAGACTAAAGAATATATTTTTCTTGGCTACTCACATGATCATTTTGGTTACAGGCTTTGGGATCTAGAAAAGCAGAATGTGTTTAGAAGTAGAAACGTAGTTTTCTTTAAGGATCAAACTTTTGAAGATTTGAAGAAGAAGGTACCAGCCAATACTTCTGCAAAAGGATTAACAGATTGTGACCCAATTACTCCTCCAGTATATTAGGGTGATGGGGGAGATGTGCAAGAAGATGGTGTAGAGCTTGATGTTGATCTACCTACAGGACATGTTGGGTAAGAAGAAGTTGGAGAGCAACTTCCCGCAGAACCTCAGTTGAGAAGATCTTCTAGACAACATCAACCTTCCAGAAGATACTCTATAGATGAGTATGTGATGCTTACTGATGCAGGTGAACCAGAGAGTTACCAGGAAGCAATTGAAAGTGAGAAGAAAGAGGTGGTTAGTTGTTATGCAGGAAGAGATGAATGCTCTTCAAAAGAACCACACTTATGATTTGGTGCTACTACCGAATAGAATGAAGGCCTTAAAAAATAAGTGGGTTTTCAAGTTGAAGACTCAAGAATATTGTTCTCAACCAAAGTACAAAGCTAGATTGGTTGTGAAAGTATTTGGTCAAAAGAAATGTATTGACTTTGAAGAGATTTTTTCTCCTATTGTTAAAATATCTTCTATTCGAATTGCTCTTGGTATTGCTGCTAGCCAAGACTTGGAGGTTGAGCAATTAGATCTGAAGACAGCTTTCCTTCATGGGGGTTTGGAGGAGAAAATTTATATAGAGTAACCAGAAAACTTCAAAGTCAAAGGTAAAGAGAACTTTGTCTATAAATTGAAGAAGAGCTTATATGGGCTAAAGCAAGCTCCAAGACAATGGTGTAGAAAGTTTAATTCATTTATGACAAAAAATAGATACAAAAGAACGGCTTTAGATCATTATGTGTACATCAAATGGTTTGGTGAGGATTTTATTATTCTCGTACTTTATGTTGATGACATACTTATTCTTTGAAAATATATGTCTAAAATTGACAGATTAAAGAAGGAACTGAATGAGTCTTTTGCAATGAAAGACATAGGGCCAACAAAGCAAATACTAGGTATGCAGATTTTTCATGATAGGAAAAATAAGAAGATTTGGTTGTCATAGGAGAAATACATCAAGAAGGTATTGGAAAGATTCTGTATGAGCAACGTAAAACTAGTTGGTTCTCCTCTTGCCGATCACTTCAAGTTATGCTCAGAACAGAGTCCGTCAAGTGATGAGGAGAAGGAGAAAATGCAAAAGGTTCCTTATGCTTTAGTAGTTGAAAGTTTAATATATATAATGGTCTGTACGAGGCTAGACATCGCATATGCAGTTTGTGTTACTATCAGATTTCTTGCAAATCCAAGCAAAGAGCACTGGGCAGTAGTAAAATAGATTTTTAGATATCTTAGAGGGAGCTCTAAGATTTGTTTAAGCTTTGGAGATGGACCACATGTGTTGATAGGTTACATAGATGCATATATGGCAAAAGATATAGATACGAGGAAGTCTATTTCAGGTTATGTACTTACTTTTGCAGGGGGGGAGCTGTATCATGGCAATCTAGATTACAAAGGTGTATTACTCTCTCCACCACAGAAGCAAAATATATTGCTGCTACAGAGGTATGCAAAGAAATGTTATGGATGAAAGAATCTTTACAAGAATTGGGGCTAAAATAGAAAAATTATATGATGTATTGTGATAGCCAAAGTGTCATCCATTTGTGTAAGAACCCAATGTTTCATTCTAAGTCAAAGCATATAGATGTCAGATACCACTGGATTTGAAATGTATTTGAAGAGAAGCAGTTGCAGCTTCAGAAAATTCACACAGATGACAACGGAGCAGACATATTGACAAAGATTTTACCAAAAGAAAGACAGGAGATATGCTGATAGCTGGTCGGCATGGCTTCACATTGAGGAGTCATAGGACAGCCTCCCTTATGGGCTGAAGGGGGAGGTTATTGGGTTGACAGCCCATATTCAGCCCAATGTGAGCTTTATCAAACCACAGCTCACCTTCTCTTAACCTAACCCTAATTAACATTAGGGGGGGTATGGTGGCTGTGTTTTAAGGTGCAAGTGGCTGCGTTTTTGGGTGAAAAACTATAGCAACGTGGTGATCCTTACAGCAGCAAAAGGGAGGAGAAAAAGATAGAAATCTAAGGAAAAAGAAAGGAAAGAAAACAAGGACAATGCAGAGAGACTATTCTCAATCATCCAGCAGTGTTCTCATCTCAGGTTAGATCAAATCTACAGTAGATTCTTATTGTGATTACTTAGGGAGAATTAGGAAGGATTTAGATATTGAGCACAGTGACGTGATCTTTGTATCCCAATTATTCTCTTGTAATTGTTGCTAGGGTTTTGGGCAAGAGATTGAGATTTGTATATTTATTATTATTATAGTGGATTATCTCTAGTTTACCCTATGGTTTTTACCCTTCATATTGAAGGGGCTTTCCACGTATATCTTGGTGTTCTATTTGATTGTGATTTCATTTAATTCCGTTGCGTATTATGGTCTTCTAGTACTTGTTCATATACAAAGGTTATTCCACATTATATCCTATCATGAATTAAATGAAATAATATCAACAAATATTATTATTTATATTTATATTATATTTGAATATCATTATGACATGTAAATTTTACAAATATTAATATTAATATTATTTATAAATCTAAATATTATTAATTAATTTTATAATAATTATAATTTTTAATCAGGAAAATATAGAGAATTGTAGTTCTTCATCCCAAATGAAGAATCCCTATCCTCACTGTCACCCTATCTAAATAGAAAATGAAGTGAGGATGAGGAAAAAATAATACAGGATGGAGTAGCACTTCTTGTCCTGCTCTTCTAGTTAACAATCCTACTCATCACCTTTTCATTTCCTTTATAAAAGATTAATACTCCTAAATTAAAAGTAATAAATTGACATTTCATTTTCTTTATAAGAAATTAATACCCCTAAATTAAAAGTAATAAATTAAGAAGAAAAAGAGAGAGAAGACGGAGGTGAGAGAATAAGAAAAATGAAGAAACTACTTACTGATCTGTATATTATTTAATTATCATCATATTAAATAGCATTTTAATTTATATATGCACTAGTCAATTTGATAAAATGGTATGTTATGAAAGTGTTTAGAAATACTGAGGCTTGAACTGAACTCCTTTTGATTAAGTCAGAACCAAACATAAATCTTATAACTAGCTTACCTTTCAAAATAATACAATTAATGCATCATTCCTTCGAATTTAGTACATGAGACTGGTTGTGAATATTTGGAAAAGAAATTAAATTATTAAACATAACAATAATTAATAATTAATCTTATGTTTAAATGATAGATTTTCTTATAAAATGAAATAGCTAATGAGATATCCAAAGTCAATCATACGAGCATTGTGAGTTTAAGAGATTAATGATATTTACCAAGGAAATCGATCATTGTCATTAGGTGACGATCTCCTGTTTAGGATAACAAAGATGTGCCTCCACTTATGACTAATATAGATAACCCCATAGAGTGTCGTGTTATATGAACTCTTTTCATTATTGTTGAAGGGTTATCTATCGTGATGTCCTGTTGAATCACCAATCGACCTGTATTATATTTGTACTTGATACATGATATTTATGAATATTATGTATTATTATTGTTATATTATTTCCTCTTGTCAATTAACCTATTCCTCAAGCTTAATGTTCAAGTAGTTTTCCCCTTTTTTTTTGTTTTTTTAATTTTTGTCACCATTCTATGTTTGCTTACTTGCTGAGTGATTATTCTAAAAGCTTTTAGATCTATCCCTGCATGCAAAATGCTGCATTTCTATGCTCGAACAGCAGCAACACATTCATCTTGTCAGTAATATTCAAGTTATTAAGTATGTATAATCCTCACAATGACCACAACACTTCGATTTACCGAGAAAGCAAACGCACAACATTTTAGCTTTGATCTGGAGTTGGAAGATGAAAGGTATATCCTCCTGTTAGAGATTGGCGGTAGCTAGATTCTAGAATCTGCAAGCAAGACCGGCATCAGAGCCTCCACAGCATTCTCATCTTGAGTAGTAGCTCCAAGATGAGGAAGATGAGGGCTAATGGAGAACCTCAACCACCGTTTCTTCTCCACATACTTCAGACAAGGTTGCAACGCAAATCCCATGAGGAGAGCGACGATGCTCACCATTGCGACCTTGAGCGAAGAAAGAGCTAAAACCCCAAGTATCAGCAACGTCGGAGGAACCAACATCAGAATGCTACCGACGGTCCCAAGAGGCACCTTGTAAGGCCGGGATGCTGTTGGGTACTTCATCCTTAGTCTCACAAAGGCGAGAAATTCTATCAGCATCCCGAAGCAGTAGAGGAAGTTCTCTGCAGCAACTATCTCCTGGAAGCTCAGCCATGACAGCAGCAGGACTCCGGATGCAGAGAACAGGATCCCGATGAGAGGAGTCCCGAATCGGGACCTCCTGCTGAAGAACTCCGGCAGCATTCCTCTCTCTGCCATGCCAAGAAGTTGATATGAGTCGCTGCTCATTTCAGCCACAAACATCGCCATGTTGGACAATGCAGAGGCACCCTGCACCCACCATGTCAACCAAACGCCTCCGAGAGTTGTTGCTATGTGGGAGAAGTATCCATCTGTCCATGATTCCCTATCCACGGGAATGGCTCCGGTTCCCGTCAGCAGAGGATACAAGTAGCCGACAACGACCAGAATCACTGCATAGAAGAGGGCTCTTGGCAAAGTTTTAGCGGGATCATCAACCTCCCCTGCCAAGGTACTCACTGAATCCCAGTAGTTGAGATTCCAGAAGAGCGTATTCAAGTACAGATTCCAATCGACGTCGTGTAAGTCAACCTCCAGCCATCTGCTCGGCCTCAGCTCCGGCATCGACACCAATCCCATGACGATGAAGGGAAGGATGGAGAAGACCCCGAGCAGAACGGCTAGCCATCCGACGATGGTCAAGCCCCTGTAGTTCATGTAGGTCAGCACGACTGTCAAGCCTAACACCGCGGAAGCTCTCGGCAGGCCGCCGCCGACTTGCGGAATGCCTGACTTGAGGTAATCCAAGAACAGAACCGGGTACAAGGCATTGTCTATGACGCCACTGAGCCACTTCATCCAACCTTGCTGAAAACCCCAGAACGGGCCCAGCGCAGAGGACACCCACACCACATAGCCACCGTTCTCCGGGAACATGGTGCCCAGTTCCGCGGTGATCAGTGCTTCCGGGATGCTCCATATGACCGGAAAAACTAGGAACCCAAGGATCGCTAGGAGAGGACCGGCCGCCTGAACACTATCCTCTATACCGAAAGGACCGCCGGAGACCTCGTAGAAGATCAGAAACACAAGAGGTCCGATGGAAACCTTCTGCAACTTCTCCAATACTGGATATCTTTCACCGAGGCTCTGGAACTGGGGACAGGCAAATTCGCCCATTGAACCTTAGCTTCACTCTCCCAGGGGGACCTGCATCTGATGCATGCAATGCTGTGCTGCTTCACAAACGTCGTAGATCAACTAGACAAAAGCACTAGGAATGGAAGTTCTTCCAGGGTAATTGTGCATATCAGGTTATTCTCAGCAGCGACCATCGACTTCAAGAGAAAGAAAAGATCGGTTTGATCTAGAGTTTAAAATTTGAAACCAGGCATCTAAATTTATGAGCCCTCTTCACTTCCCTAATGTCATAATACGAAAAAGAAGTAAAAAAGGTAATTGAAATCCAAAGTAAGTAAACCAACCACAATTAGCGGCTATAACATAAGCCCGATTTCTTCCGACTTCATGCCCTTCGTTTCGCTGCCTGTTTGCCATCCCGAGGAGTTGCAGCGACGGACGCTACAAGGAGAAGTGGTGTAGCTGGAAACGACCATACCAGAGGATCACTCACTCTTCTGTGTCTCACCGACGGACTGCAATCCTTCTCCTACTGTGCCGGTTTTATTTTTTTGCGTTGCGGGTCCCGGTGCTGGGAAGATTTCGGCAGTGTTGCTGATGGTGGACGACACGTGTTCCGACTCGCCAAGTGCATGCATGAGCGAACGCGTACTCGGATGATCATCACGAGGTGGTCGATTTGGGCGGTTGCCATTTCTCCTCAGCAGGAGCTTCATTTCGAGGCGGAAATATCAACGGACCTTAAACTTGGACCCCGCTTCTTTATCGTGCGATGAAGCGTTGGTCATCCGCGCGATGGGTCTGCAGCCTTGCGGCCCAAGAAAGTACACCCCTTCAAATTACCGAACTGCCCCGTGCACGCATCGTATTTCCCAGTATGTGGATGGAGGACTAACCCCACAACTCGAACGGTCTGATAGTTCGGACACTTGCATCACCATCATCATCACACCAGTGGTGTTCACACGAATCAGGAGCACCGGGAGATTGCGGGAACGTGAACGAACGTTCTCGACTCCTTGAAGCTTCCCACCACCGCCATAGACGGCCAGACCGCTTTCTCCACGTGCCACGTGTCCAATCAATTGATTCCTAGAGATAGACACGGCCGCCTCGCAACGGCGCTGCGCGCGGCCAGCTTCATAGTCAACGGCAGCCATGACGCACTCCACGTCTACCGTGTCGCAGCCATATAAGACCAGGCTGGCCCCAACATGGTAATCATCTCTCTTCTTTGCCTTGCACTTTGTTTTCTCGTTGGGTCTTCAAAGGATGAGTTCGCGCATGGCAGGGTCAACGCTGCTCCGGCACCTCGGTCCTCGCCTCTTCTTCTCCGCCGCCGCTGGAGAGCCGGCATGCTCGTTGCTCCTCTCCGGGTCCGCCTCCTTGGCGCCCGCCCGGTCGCCCGCAGCCGTGCTGGTGCGCCTTTTCCCCGTACGTATGACCAGCACCACGGCGGCTAAGGCTTTCGGTGGAGAGCAGGAAGGGGAGGCGAAGCGTTCTGCCACTTCAAGGGAACCGACTGCCGTCCCGCCGAGCGAGCGCAAGGCCGTTGCGAGCTATTGGGGCATCCAGCCATCCAAGATCATCAAGGAGGACGGCACCCCCTGGAGGTGGTCTTGCTTCATGGTAAGCGATCCTTTTTCATCCAACCATGTTCTTTCGTTCTCCTCGTCGCTGTTTCCTATATGATCTTTAATGCTATTGCTAGTAATCTGAACGAGAATATATGTTACATCCCGCAGCCGTGGGAGACGTACAAGGCGGATACCTCGATTGATCTCAAGAAGCACCACGTCCCCGCGACGCTCCTCGACAAGCTCGCTTACTGGATGGTAAAAGCTCTCCGAGTCCCGACCGACATCTTCTTCCAGGTACGTGACGCCGCTTTTTCTCCGATAGAGTTTTCGTCTTCCCCAAGAAATAGGAAGATACGATTTCCCTTGTATTTACAGTAAGCAATCAATTTACTATTCGGTGAGATTCCCTTTAATTCGGGTGTCAAATCACAGCTTTGGTTTGGGGTAGTCTTTTAAAAGGTTTGTAGGAGTTTGCGGGTAACTTACTGCATGCCCAAAACAGAGGAGGTATGGGTGCCGCGCGATGATGTTGGAAACTGTGGCGGCCGTGCCGGGGATGGTGGGTGGCATGTTCCTCCACCTCCGCTCCCTCCGCCGTTTCGAACAAAGCGGCGGGTGGATCCGCGCGCTGCTGGAGGAGGCGGAGAACGAGCGGATGCACCTGATGACGTTCATGGAGGTGGCACAGCCTCGGTGGTACGAGCGCACCCTCGTGATCGCCGTGCAGGGCGTCTTCTTCAATGCATACTTCCTCGGTTACCTCGTCTCGCCCAAGTTCGCCCACCGCGTGACGGGATACCTGGAGGAGGAGGCCATCCATTCCTACACCGAGTTCCTCAGGGACCTGGAGGCCGGTGAGATCGACAACGTCCCCGCCCCCGCCATCGCCATTGACTACTGGCGCCTCCCCGCCGATGCCACGCTGAAGGACGTCGTCATGGTTGTCCGTGCTGATGAGGCGCACCATCGTGACGTCAATCACTTCGCTTCGGTATGTTTCTGTCCTGCCTTCCACTCTCCGAAGCGTATAGATATGTGGTTATGTTACTGAGATGCTTCTTGTTGGCGATCGCAGGACATCCATTACCGGGGGATGGAACTCAAGGATATACCTGCACCGCTAGGTTATCACTGAACTGCTGCTAGGTGTCACGTCTCTGTGTTCTGCCGAGTAGAAAAACTGTTTATAAATAAATTCGATTTATCTTCCAACAGAAATATTCTCGATTTTTACTGAATCATAATTAAAAGAATAATTAAGATACAAGGATTACGTTACTGTATATAATATTTAATTTTTTTTTAATTCTTTTCAAGTAATCACAGTAAAAATCTACCGTCGATCTAATCTAACTTAAGATGAAAGTATTGCTAGATGATTAAGAATAGTTTTTTTGTGTTGTTTTTGTTTTTTTTTCTTTTTTCTCTTTCTTTTCTGTCTCATTTTCTTCTTTTCTTTAGAATCTCGTGGCTGTCAAAAATTGTTTAGTTATCTTTTTCTGTCTTTTTTTATAGTCATCACATCCCTCATAATATAAATTATGATTAAATTAAAAGGGGTGAGCTGTGGGCTAATAAAGTTCATCTTGGATTGAATATGGGCTATCAGCCCAATAATTTTTCCCTTCAGCCCATAAGAGAGGTTGTCATATGACTCCTCAAAGTGAAGTCATACCGATCAGTTGTCGGCATATCTCTAGTCTTTCTATTTGTAAGGTCTTTATCAACATATTTGCTCCGTTGTCATCTGTGTGAATTTTCTGGAGCTGCAACTGCTTTTCTTCAAATAAATTTCGAATCCAGTGGTATCTAACATCTATATGCTTTGACTTGAAATGAAATATTGGGTTTTTGCACAAATGGATGACACTCTGGTTGTCACAATGCACCACATAATTTTCCTATTTCAGTCCCAATTCTTGTAAGAATTCTTTTATTCATAACATTTCTTTGCATACTTCTGTAGCAGTAATATATTCTGCCTCTGTGGTGGAGAGAGGAATACACCTTTACAATCTGGATTGCAATGACATAGCTCCCCCTCCAAAAGTAAGTACATAACCTGATATGGACTTCTTCGTATCTATATCTCTTGTCATATCTGCATCTGTGTAACCTGTCAACACAGGTGGTCCACCTCCAAGGCTTAAACAAACCTTAGAGCTCCCTTTGAGGTATCTCAAAATCTATTTCACTGCTGTCTAGTGCTCTTTTCTTAGATTTGCAAGAAATCTGCTAGTAACACCCACTGCATATACGATGTCCGGCCTCGTACATACCATCGCGTACATTAAACTTCTAACTATTGATGCATAAGGAACATTTTACATCTTTTCCTTTTCCTCATTACTTGACGAACTCTATTATGAGCACAACTTGAAGTGACCTACAAGAGAACCAACTAGTTTTGCATTGCTCATACTGAATCTTTCTAATACCTTCTCGATGTACTTCTTCTATGACAATCAAATCCTCTTATTTTTCTTGTCATTAGAAATCTGTATACCCAATATTTATTTTGATAGCCTCATGTCCTTCATTGCAAAAGACTCACTTAATTCCTTCTTCAACTTGTCAATTTTAGACATATCTTTTCGAAGAATAAATATGTCATCAACATAAAGTAAGAGAATAATAAAATTCTCACTAAACCATTTGATGTGCACACAATGATGTGAAGTCGTTCTTTTATATCCATTTTCTGTCATAAATGAATCAAACTTTCTATACCATTGTCTTGGAGCTTGCTTTTGCTCATACAAGCTCTTCTTCAACTTATAGACAAAATTCTCTTTACCTTTGACTTCTAGTTGCTCCATATAAATTTTCTCCTCTAAATCACCATGAAAAAAAGCTGTCTTCACTTCTAACTGCTCAACCTCCAAGTCCTAGCTAGTAACGATACTAAGAGCAACATGAATAGAAGAAATTTTAACAATAGAGAAAAAATTTCTTCAAAGTCAATACATTTCTTTTGACTAAAGCCTTTCACAACCAATCTAGCTTTGTACTTTGGTTGAGAACAATATTCTTAAGTCTTCAACTTAAAAACCCACTTGTTCTTCAAGACCTTCATTCAATTTGGTAGTAGTACCAAATCATAAGTGTGGTTCTTTTGAAGAGCATCAATCTCTTCCTGTACAACAACTAACCACTTCTCTTTCTGCTAACTTTTAACTGCTTCCTGGTAACTCTCTAGTTTACCTGCATCAGTAAGTATTAGATACTCATCTGTAGAGTAACTTCTGGAAGGTTGACATTGTCTAGAAGATTTTCTTAACTGAGGTTCTGTAGGAAGTTGCTCTCCAACTTCTTCTTGCTCAACATGTCCTACAAGTAAATCAACATCAGGCTCTACACCATCTTTCTGCACATCTCCCCATCACCTTGATATACTGGAGGAGTAACTGGGTCAGAATTTGCCAATCCTTCTGCACAAGACTTGGCTGGTGTCTTCTTCTTCAAATCTTCAAAGGTTTGATCATCAAAGAAGACTACATCTCTACTTTTGAACACCTTCTGCTTTTTTGGATCCCAAAGCCAGTAACCAAACTGATCATGTGAGTAGCCAAGAAAAATATATTCTTTAGTCTTACCATCCAGCTTGGACCTCTCATTGTCTGGAATATGTGCAAATGCACGACAACCAAACACTCTCAAATGCTTGTAGAAAACATCTTTCCCTGACCATACATATTCTATAACATCACCATCTAGGACTGTGCATGGTGACAAGTTAATCACATCAACTGTAGTCCCTAAATCCTCATCCCAAAACCTTTTGGGTAGCTTGGCCTGTAAAAGCATACATCTGATCTTTTCCATGATGGTGCGATTCATCCTCTCTACAGTTGCATTATGCTGAGGTGTACCAGGAATTGTCATCTCATGTTGGATCCCATGTGACCTGTAATAATCTTCAAATAATCTTGTGTACTCACCACCATTATCTGATCTTATGCATTTCAATTACCTTTTTGTCTCCCTTTCAATCCTAGCATGAAACTCTTTGAAGACATTGATAACCTGATCTTTAGTCTTCAAAACATAGGCTCAAACTTTCTTGAAAAAATTATATATAAAAGTTACAAAATAAAGTGCATCACTTATACTAAGAACATCAACAAATCAATCAGGAGTTTTTGTCCTCAAAGGACCACATACATTTGTATAAACACAGTCTAAGGCATTCATTTTTCTAGACATAGCAGGACTAGTAAATGAAACTCTTTGTTGTTTACCAGCCAAACAATCAATACAAGGGTTCAAATGTGTACCTCTGAGGTCTGGCAATACCTCTCTCTTGGAAAGAGCTTGCAGCTCCTTCTCGCTCATGTGTCCCAATTACCTATGCCATAACTCCATGCAGAAGTCTTTCTTTGTAGCATTTAACTGCTCACCACAAGCTTTAGCCTGCAACCTATATAAGGTGTGACATTTCTTTCCACTAGCTATAACAAGAGAATCCTTACTGAGCTTCCATTGCCCTATGAGAAATCTACTATCATAGTCTTCGTCATCTAGCCTTCCGACTGAAATTAAATTTAGCCTCAAGTCAACCACATGCCTCACATCCTTAAGCACCAACTTGCAACCAAGGTTGGTCTTTAAATGGATATCACCCATGCTAATGATGTCTGTTATGCCATAGTTGTTAGGATCAAGAGTACTAAGGAGGGGCGGGGGTGAATTAGTGTAGCGAAAAACTTTCGTTGGTTCAAAAATGACTTTCGTACGAAGAAATCTGTTTTCGATGAAAATCGTTTCGGAAAGAACTTTAATTAAGATCAAAACAAAAGTATAGCTGATGTAAAGTAACAGAGGTAGTTTACCGTTAATATAAAGAGCAGAATGTAAATGCAAACCGAGATTTAGAGTGGTTCGGTCAATCTTGACCTATATCCACTTTTGGCTTCCTCCTCTGATGGGGTCATCGACGTCCACTAGAGGCCTTCCTTCAATAGGCGAAGGTCAACCACCCTTTTACAGCTTTACTTCTTTTGACGGGCTTAGGAGACAACCCTTATATATTTTCACTCCTTTCTTGAATGATCAAAACTTAGAAGAAAAGAGGGAGAAGAACTTCTAGCCTTTTACAATACTTTTAAGCTCTCAAATTCTCAGAATAAATGCAAGCTTTCGATGCCCTTTCATGCAGGAAAGGGTGAGGTTTATATAGGCCCCAACTGGTTTGAATTTAGAGCTCAAAAATGTCATCTCCCGGATTTTCGGGGTCCTGGCGGTACTACCGCTTGGCATTGCTTGGAGACCGAGCTCAGGCGGTACCACCGCTTGACAGGGGTGGTACCACTGCCTGACTTCGCTCGGAGACCGAACTCAAGCGGTACCACCCCTTGATAGGGGCGGTACCACCGCCCAGCATTCCTGGGAGACTGAGCTCCTATGCGATGCCACTGTTAGCTAGGAATTCTGGGTCCGAATGGGCTGATCCATTCGGCCCAATTTGGGTCTGTCAAGAGCCTAATTGCTCCCAGATTAAGTTAATGAGATCACCTCCCATTCCTAACTTAATCTACATACTAACTACGATATTTAAGACATTAATACTATAACTTACTCCGGTGCGTCAATCGCTTCTTCTAACGAGCTTCCGGCGAACTTCCGGCGAACATCCGACGAACCCTCGGCGATGCTCCGGCGGACTTTCGGAAAACTCCTGGACTTGCGATGATCCACTTGGCGAGTTCTGACGAGCTTCTTTGGCAAGCTCTTGGACTTCTCGGATTTGTTCCCATAGAACCTCCGACGACCGTCCGGACTTCTGTCGAACTCTCGAACCCCCAACGTGATCATGGTCTTGACTCCGGCGCAACTCTTACTGCATGTCTTACTTCTATCATAGTTAATCCTGCACACTTATCTCAATATATGAATTAGATAACAAATGATAATTGACTTCATCATCAAAATCCGAGATTCAACAATCTCTCCCTTTTTTGATGATGACAATCAATTGATAACGGAGTTAACCTTAGCTCTCCTATCTATATGCCATACTTGAGATAAGTCATTTTTGAATTCAAAGCCTTTGAATTCAAGAGACATATTAATAAGTTAAGATCGTTTAACCTTATCAATACTCCCATCATGATTTCTATCATGATGTATCTCTCTAAAAATGATGTCAAGGCTTGATATCTATTTTCAGGTTTTACATTTCAAATGTGAAAGATAGCAATCGTAGCAATTATCATATGGTAAGATATAAACATGTAAAATTGCGATATAAGTTCTTGATATCTTAACATAGTGCAAATATGGCATAGTACAAATATGACAATCATAGCAATTCTATTACCAATTTATCATATATTTCGATGCAAGCTTTTGATACCTTAACATAATTCAAATATGACACTCATAGCAATTCTATCATCAATTTACCATGTATTTCTCCCCCTTTGTCATCAACAAAAAAGAGAACTATTTAAGCAAACTTTAAGAATAAGTGCGGTAATGATTTAGGTCATTTTTCAACAATGAGTGATAGGATACCAATTATACAAACATGGAAAACATGACATGGAGATAGCTTCCATTGCTTCTTTCTTTTTATTTGTCATTATCTTTTTGCATGAAGGAGGAAAGCCATTTGTGAGTTTACTTGAATGAAGTTAAAATCAATAAGAGATTAAATCACGCTTCATTTTTGCATGGATTAAGATATGCATGTGAATTAAATTCATGCAAGTGTTTATCTCAAAAGGAAATCTTCCTTCATCAAGAAGGAATTCATATGAAAGAATCATTTCATCAAATCCCTTTCTCGATTAAAGATTCAAGATAAATCTATGACAGATGCATTTTCATATGTCAAAAATCATGGAGCATTGATATAAAATAAACTTGATATATTGATATAAAATCATTTAGGCTCATGAAAGCTTCATTAAGCCTGGAAGAGAAATACTAAATCATATTAGGATCAAGAAAATCCGAAAATGAAATTTAACACTTTCATGTATTCGGACATGGTTTTGCTATAGATTTTCAAACATAATCATGAAGATAAAACATGCTCATGATCATGGAAATTTTTGTAAAACACATAATTTCCAACATGTTATTAAGGCATGTAATAGTGTAAAATTTTTATTATAGCAATTAAGGGAATAAATTAAGAATGTCCGAAAAATAATTTTAATAAGTTCATGTATTCGGACACATTTTTACCATATGTTTTTCAAATACACTCATGAAAATAACACATGAAAATTTTTGTATCCAAAACACATAATTTCCAACATGTTATTAAGACATGTAATCGTGTAAACTCCTCATCATAGCATTAAGTGATTGATCATTAAATCAAGAAAGTACGAAAAATAATTTTAATAAGTTCATGAATTCAGACACATCAACATTCCTAATTCTCTTTTAATGAAATCAAATTATTCTTCACTTAGAGGCTTTGTAAAAATATCAACTAGTTGATGTTTAGTATCAATGAACTCTATAATTACATCATGATTAGTGACATGATCTCGTATAAAGTGATGTCTTATATCAATATGTTTTGTTCTTGAGTGTTGAATGAGATTCTTTGTTAAACATATTACACTTGTGTTATCACATTTAATAAGAATGTTTTTAAGATGAACTTTATAATCTTCTAAAGTGTTTTTCATCCATACAACTTGTGCACAGCATGCACTAGCTACAATATACTCAGCTTCGGTTGTTGATAGTGCAACTGAGTTTTATTTCTTAGATGACCAGGAGACAAGGGCATGTCCTAAAAATTGACATGTTCTTGATGTGCTTTTTCTATCTAGTCTACACCCAGCAAAATCCGCATCAATATAAGCAATTAACTCAAAATTCTCGGTTTTTGGAT
Source organism: Musa acuminata AAA Group (assembly GCF_036884655.1). Taxonomy (NCBI): domain Eukaryota; kingdom Viridiplantae; phylum Streptophyta; class Magnoliopsida; order Zingiberales; family Musaceae; genus Musa; species Musa acuminata. The sequence goes on from NC_088349.1 coordinate 38,713,175, forward strand.
ACCATAATCCTAGATTTGTGGTACCTTTAAGATATCTAAGTATTTTTTTAACTGCTTTGAGATGAGATATCTTAGGGTTCGATTGAAACCTAGCACAAAATTCTACACTGAACATTATATCTGGTCTAGTTGCAGTGAGGTAAAGTAAACTTTCTATCATACCCCTATAAGTTTTTTTATCGAAGCTTTCTCCACTTTCATCAACTTCTAACTTAGTGGAGGTGCTCATAGGAGTGTTGATAGCTTTTGAGCTATCCATATTAAATCTTTTTAGTAAATCTAAAGCATATTTAGTTTGACTAATAAAGATGACATTGCTTAGTTGCTTAATTTGTAAGCCTAAGAAGAAGGTTAATTCTCCCATCAAACTCATTTCAAATTCGAGATTCATAGTTTTAGCAAAAGATTCACAAAGAGATTCATTCGTAGAACTGAAGATAATATCATTAACATAAATCTGAATAATGAGAAAATTATTTTCAAAATTCTTGATAAACAATGTAGTATCGACCTTGCCTTTTATGAAATTATTTTCAATAAGAAAAGAACCAAGTCTCTCATACCAAGCCTGTAGGGCTTGTTTTAAACCATAGAGAGTTTTAGGTAATTTAAATACATGATTAGGGAGACTATTATTTTCAAATCTGGAAGGTTGTTCAATATAAACTTCTTCAGAAATAAAGCCAGAAGGTTGTTCAATATAAACTTCTTCAGAAATAAAGCCATTAAGAAAAGCACTTTTGACATCCATTTGAAACAACTTAAAATTATTATTACTAACATAGGCAAGGAGCATCCATATGGTTTCTAATCGAGCCACAGGAGTGAAGGTTTCTTTGTAATTGATACCTTCTTCTTGGTTGAATGAAACCTTTGGCCACTAATTTAGCCTTGTTTCTAACCACGATACCATATTCATCTTATTTGTTTCTAAATATCCATTTAGTACCAATAACTAAATGGTCATTTGGCCTAGGAACAAAGCTTCCACACCTTATTTATCTCAAATTGATTTAACTCATCTTGCATTGCGATAATCCATGAATCATCTTTCATGGCTTCATCAATACATTTAGATTCAATTTGGGAGAGAAAAGTAGTGTTGGCACAAAAATTTTTAAGAGAAGAACGTGTTTGAACCCCCTTAGATGTGTCTCCTAAGATTAGCTCCTTGGATGAGCATCTATATACTTCCAATCCTTGGGTAAGGATGTTTCGGAAGTGGATGCATCCAAGTTGCTAGTTGGAGAAGGGGTTTCATTTAAATTCAAAGAATCAAAATTAATATCATCATCAAAATCATTTTTCTTGATTTCAGAAATTTCATTGAAAACAACATGAATGGATTCTTCTATAATTAAAGTTCTTTTATTGAAGATACGAAAAGCTTTAGAAACCGAAGAATAACCAAGAAAAAATTCTTCATCAGATTTAGCATCAAATTTTCCTAAGTCATCTTTTTCATTCAAGATAAAACACTTACACCCAAAAACTTTAAAATATGAAACATTGGGTTTTTTATTGTTCCACAACTCATAGGGAGTTTTGGTGAGTAAGGGTCTTACTAGAACTCTATTCAAAATATAGTATGCAGTGTTTATGGCTTCGGCCCAAAAATATTTGGGTAGGCTATGTTCATTCAATATGGTTCTTGCCATTTCTTGTAAATTTCTATTTTTTCTTTCTACAACTTCATTTTGTTGAGGATTTCTTAGAGTATAGAAGTTGTGATTGTATCCATTAAATTCACAAAATTCTTGGAAATCATGATTTTGAAATTCACAACCATGATCACTTCTAATTGATGAAATCATAGAACCCTTTTCATTTTGAACAAGTTTACAAAACTTGGTGAAATATCTAAAGCATTCATTTTTGTGTTTCAAGAAATAAGTCCATATGTATCTACTGTAATCATCTACAATAACAAAGGCGTATTTGCTACCTCCTAGGCTTGATGTAGAGATTGGTCCGAATAAGTCCATATGAATCAATTGCAAGGGTCTAGAGGTGCTTATTTGGTTCTTAGATTTGAAGCTACCCTTAATTTATTTTCCTAATTGACAAGCATCACACACATTATCTTTGATGAACTTGATATGAGGAATTCCTCTTACAAGTTCTTTGGATGAAATTTGAGTGATTAGTTTCATGCTAGCATGACCTAATCTTCTATGCCAAAGGCAAGCATCCTCATTCAAAACTGAGAAACACATTTCATTACAAAGATCATTGATGTCAATGGTGTGTACGTTATTTTGTTTTAATGTAATCATAGATGTGTTTTTGTGTGGTTTTTCAATGATACAAGCATTAGATTCGAATTTGACAATATATCCTTTATCACATAGTTGACTAATGCTCAAGAGGTTATGTTTTAAACCATCAACTAACAAAACATCTTCAATAAAGAAGTTGGATTTGTTACCTATGATTCCTTTGTCAATGATTTTACCCTTGTTGTTGTCTCCAAAGGTGACATAGCCTTCATCTATGCTAGTGAGCTTAGAGAATTGAGATGGATCTCCGGTCATATGCCTTGAGCATCCACTATCGAGGTACCATCTCTTGCTCTTAGCTTGTGATGGTGTATGTTTCTACAAGAAAGGATGATTTTTAGGTACCCATTTACTTTTGAGTGCCTCAAAAACTGATCTAAATTATTTATCATGTTGCATAGAATTTATCATGGTTCCTTTAGGAACCCAAATCAGTTTGTTCGGACTAACTTTCTTGAATGAACAATGATAAGTTCAATGTCCATGTTTATAACAAAAGTTGCATTTGCTTTGGTGCCGAACATGTAAGATAGGGCCTTTAATAAAGGTGGTTGGATTTTGGTGTGAACTTCTTATAAATCCGATTCCACTTCTTTTAGGAACGTGACTCTTTTTTGTAAGGATCATATTTAAAGACTTGCTACCAACCTCGAATTTCTTCAAGGTGTCTTTAAGTAGTAAGTTCTCCTTTTAGAGAGTTTCTAGATCATGACATTTTATACATGGAGCTAAACTATTACGATATTCAGTTTTTAATTTATTAAAATTACTAATAAGACTATCGTGCTCCTTTTTTAATAATTTAGATTTTCTACTAATTATTTTGCATTCATCAAATAAGTCATGGAAGACATTTAATAATTCATCAAATGATAAATCTGTATCAATTAAATTCGTTACCTCTTCTCCGATGGCCATTAGGGCGTAATTAGCAACTTGCTCGGTGTTGGACTCCTCTTCTTTGGACGCGCTTGAATCATCTCACGTTGTTTTGAGCGCCTTCTTCTTTGGTGTTCTCTTCTTGGCTTGGGGATAATCACTTTTGTAGTGTCCCTGCTTCTTATATTCGTAGCAAATAACTTGGTCCTTTTTTGGTTCAAATTTATTTTTAGTGTTATTTTTAAATTTGTTTCTTTTAATGAATTTTTTAAATTTTCTTGTTAGAAGTGTCAAGTCATCGTCAAAGTCCTCATCACTTGAGTTTTCTCTCAAGTGGTCTTCTAGAGTTCTAAGTGTCATATCCTTCTTGTTCTTTGGAAGGATGTCTTCTTGCTTTTCATGAGCTTTGCAAGTTATTTCGTAGGTCATTAATGACCTGATTAATTCTTCAAGAGGGAAGTTATTTAAATCTTTAGCCTCTTGAATAGCAGTGACTTTAGGGTCCCAACTCTTTGGAATGGATCTTAGAATTTTATTGACGAGCTCAAAATCTGAAAAACTTTTACCGAGTCCTTTTAGACCATTGACGACATCTGTGAAACGAGTGTACATGTCACTTATGGTCTCGCTCGGTTTTATTCAAAAAAGTTCATAAGAATGTACTAAAATATTGATTTTTAACTCTTTCACTCTACTTGTGCTTTCGTGAGTCACTTCAAGTGTATGCCAAATATCAAATGCAGTTTTACAAATCGAAACACGATTGAACTCGTTTTTATCAAGTGCACAAAATAAGGTATTCATAGGCTTTGCATTAAAAGTGAAAGTCTTTTTCTCCAATTCATTCTAATTGATCATTGGAAGAGAAAACTTTGAAAATCCATTTTCAACAATATTCTAAAGTTCAAAATCAATGGAAATAAGGAAGATCCTCATTCGGGTCTTCCAGTAGGTGTAGTTCGTTCCATTAAACATGGGTGGACATGTAATAGAGTAGCCCTCTTAGTTTCCGGCATATACCATCTCTCTTGGGTTTTAATCCGATTGAGAGTTAACCCTGCTCTGATACCAATTGTTAGGATCAAGAGCACTAAGAGGGGGGTGGGGGGTGAATTAGTGCAGCGGAAAACTTTCGTTAGTTCAAAAATGATTTTCGTACGAAGAAATATGTTTTCGATGAAAACCGTTTCAGAAAGAACTTTAACATAAGATCGAAACAGAAGTATAGTTGATGTAAAGTAACGAAGGCAGTTTGCAGTTAATATAAATAGCAGAATGTAAATGCAAACTGAGATTTAGAGTAGTTCGGTCAATCTTGACCTCATCCACTTTTGGCTTCCTCCTCCGACGAGGTCATCGACGTCCACTAGAGGCCTTCCTTCAATAGGTGAAGGCCAACCACCCTTTTACAGCTTTACTCCTTTTGACGGGCTTAGGAGACAACCCTTACAGATTTTCACTCCTCTTTTGAATGATCAAAACTTAGAAGAAAAGAGGGAGAAGAACTTCTAGCCTTTTACAACACTTTTAAGCTCTTAAATTCTCAGAATAAATGCAAGCTTTCAGTGCCCTTTCATGCAGGAAAGGGTGGGGTTTATATAGGCCATAACTGTTTTGAATTTGGAGCTCAAAAATGTCATCTCCCGAATTTTCGGGGTCCTAGTGGTACTATCACTTGGCATTGCTTGGAGATCGAGCTCAGGCGGTACCACCGCCTGACAGGGGTGGTACCACCACCCAGCATTCCTGGGAGATTGAGCTTCTAGGCAGTGCCACCGCCGGCCAGAAATTCTGGGTCCGAATGGGCTGATCCGTTCAGCCCAATTTGGGTCTATCATGGGCCTAATTGCCCCCAGATTAAGTTAATGAGATCACCTCTCATTCCTAACTTAATCTACATGCTAACTACGATATTTAAGACATTAATACTGCATCTTGCTCCGGTGCGTCAATCACTTCTTCCGGCGAACTTCCGACGAACATCCGACGAACCCTTGGCGATGCTCCGGTGGACTTCCGGCAAACTCCTGGACTTGCGACGATCCACTTGGTGAGTTCCGACAAGCTTCTTTGGCAAGCTCCTAGACTTCTCGGATTTGTTCCCGCAGAATCTCCGACGACCGTCCAGACTTCCGTCGAACTCTCGAACCCCCAACGTGACCATGGTCTTGACTCTGGCGTAACTCCTGCTGCATGTCTTACTTCTATCATAGTTAATCCTGCACACTTATCTTAATATATGAATTAGATAACAAATGACAATTGACTTCATCATCAAAATCCGAGATTCAACAATAGTTGCCCATCTTGACAACACCAAAATTTCTAGACCTGTATGTAGTAATAAACTCCCTCCGTGGTGTAGCATGATAAGAAGCACCTGTGTCAATCACCCACTCAAGATCCTGACATACGTAAGAAAAAATATCATCAGAAGGAGACAAAATTAAATAATCACCACCCTGCACTGTAGTTGTAGTATTATCCTTTGACTCTGTAGACTCCACTTCTTTTCTCTTTTTTTTGTTCTTCTTAGGTTGCTTACATTGATTTTTGAAATGTCCTTTCTCACCATAGTTATAGTAAACAATATATTTTCTTGATCTTGACTTGCTTCTGCTAATGCGTGAATTGCTTCTAGACTTTGATCTTCCTCTGTTCTATGAGATAAGTGCATTTGAATCATTCTGAGATGTTGCTGAATTCTTTCTTCTCAACTCCTCATTCAACAAACTGCTTGTTACTTGACTCATGGTAATAACACCATCTAGCGCAGAATTACTAAGGGAAACTACCAGTGTCTCCCAACTTTCTAGTAATGAACTGAGAAGTAACAATGCCTACAACTCATCATCAAGAGATATTTTCATAGAGGATAACTGGTTAGTAATACTCTGTATTTCATTCAAATGTTCAACAATATAAGCACCCTCTCTATATTTTAGGTTCACAAGTTTTCTGATAAAAAAAAATTATTTACTAGTTGTTTTTCTTTCATAGAGACCTTCCAATTTTTTTCAAAAAGAATATGTAGAACCTTCAATAGAAACATGGTAAAAAACACTATCATCAAGCCACTATCGAATAAACCTAACTGTTTTTCGATCTAAACTCTTCCGCTCATCATCTGTCATAGTTGTGGGTTTTGCACTATCCCCTGCAAAGGTCCATACAAATCTTTGCAATACAAGAGATATTCCATTCTTGGTTTCCATATTATCCAATTATTTTCATTTAAACTAATCATGCGAGAAACATTACTGGCCTCCATGTTCAAATACAAAAATTAAATCACCACAACCATGCTCTGATATCGGTTAATGGATATAAAGAGAAATAAACTTTGTATATGAACAAATACTAGAAGACCATAATACGCAGCAGAATTAAATGGAACCACAATAAAATAGAACACTAAGATATACGTGGAAAACCCCTTCAATGTGAAGGGTAAAAACCATGGGGCAAACTATAGATAATCTACTATAATAATAATGAATATACAAATCTCAATCTCTTGCACAAAATCCTAGCAACAATCATAAGAGAATAATTGGGATACAATGATCACGTCACTATGCATAATATCTAAATCCTCCCTAATTCTCCCCAAGTAATCACATGAAGAATTTACTATAGATTTGATCTAACCTGAGATGAAGGCACTGCTAGATGATTGAGAACAGTCTCTCTGTGTTGTGTGTTGTCTTTATCTTCTTCCATTTCTTTCTTTTTCTTTTCTGTCTTGTTTTCCTCCTTTTCTTTGGAATCCCGTCAAAAACTACATAGTTGCTATCTTTTTCTACCTCTTTTTATAACCATCACCCCCTAATATAAAACCTATCTTGAACGGAATATGGGTTGTCAGCCCAACACCCTGCAGCGACTAGATTTACTGCTTAGAGAACGAAACCCAACCTTGCAACGTCATTAACACACGAAAAAGATGCAACCGTTTCAATAGAGAAATCGAAATTACAAGAGCGGCACATGAGCTACTGTTGGATCCAATGTGCCTCATCTCCCTTAGGCTGATTCATCAAATTCATGTCCTCATTGGTTAAAATAAGCATCTTACATCATGACTAAATTTGGGTCTTACAGTTTAGAAAATGGCAATCATCCTAATGGTTCCAAAGGATGTAGAGAGAGAGAGAGAGAGAGTTGGGATTGACCTCTCTTCTACTCTAACCATTTAGAGAGAGTTGGGATTGACCTCTCTTCTACTCTAACCATTTACCAATTTTTCACTCAAAAAAGAACTAAAATTTGATTTGGAGTTTGTCCTGGATAAACAAAGAAGTGGTGGGCAAAATCCTATCGGGTCTAAGTAAACAGGGTAGACAAATAGGTGCTAGTTTAAGAACTTAGAGAACCATTCAGTGGTAGGATATCTCTCGCATGACTACCTCCAAAGGAAAGGAAGATTCAAACTTTGGGAACTATACATTTTTTTTCATATCATCTTCCAACCGGCCCTAGTGCTGTCTTGTCTGTTATGCTAAAAAGCATCAAATGATAACATAGTATCATTTCTATCATTTAGAATCATAATAACATAGTATGAAAATATTAAGAGAATTATCAAAATATTAAGAGAATCAGGATAATATTTTTCTCAGTAATATCTTAGTCATCACAACCTTCTTGATAATGTTTAGATCTCTAATGCTTAAACCCCCTGGGACTTAGCCTTTGTGATAGAACTCCAATTTATAACGTTACAGCCCTGGTTGGATTTATTTTTACCCTCAAAATTATTTTTGAGACTTGATTGATCTTACGTATAATTCTATTAAAAAAATACTGATAGTAAAAAGGTATAGAATTAATAATAGTATTGATCAAGACACTCTTACCAGCTTGATTGGTTAAATTTTTCTACCAACCTTGAATCTCGTTAGGGACTTCATCAGCAGGAATAATTCTAGAATCTCTCTAGGAGTTTACTATAAGAGAGTACTTCATGGACCAAGACCCCTCTTTCATGTTGAAGAGGTGACGTATGTCGTGTTTGGTAGAGGGGTCACATTACTTGGGGAAATAAATAATATATTTAGTTCTATTGATATTTAAATTAGTGATAGAGTAGAGATCAAAAGCCTTAACAAGGTTTCTATAAGATTCGTCGTTCCACCTAATAGCAATAATCATATGATCAGCAAACATTCGATGTAAAATTTTGACACCCAAACAGTTGAAAGGGAGGATCATATCATTGTTAGTCATATTATGGAAGAGAGTAATTGTTAGACAACAATAAAAAGAAATGGGGAAATAAGATTCCTTTATCTGATTCCTCTAGAGGCTTGAAAATTCTTTTGATGAACTTCATTAATAAAGTAAGAAAACGGTGGAGAAGAAATACAAATTTTGGTTTAAGTAACGAAGAGATTGTTGGGTCTGACGATAGCATGGACAATTGAACCTATTAAGTCTAAATCAGTAATTAAAAAGAAAAGATATGCAATAGTAAAAGAGAAGAGAGAAAAGTGATTTGTGCCTGCTACTAATGGTGGCAGCGTACAGCGAGAGAGATAAAAGATTAAGAGAAAAAAAGAAACATCGAGAGTTTTAGCCCAAATTTTATGTGGAGAATTTTTGTAGTAAACTCTACATTTCTAACGGTGTTGATTTACAGTTTATCCACTCTAAGGTACTTTCTTGCTATACTTACTTTGTGAGACCTCGAATTCTTTTACGAGGAGATCCATCTTATGTGATAATGATATGTTATTCTTGAGCCAAGATCTATGTTCTTAATATTATTATGATTCTCTACTTATTATAGAAAAAAATTACTATAAACATGTTATCATTACTATTGATAGTGGAATTTTGAGGTGGACTACGATCCCGTGGTTTTTCCCACATTTGAGTTTTCCACATTAAATATTTAGTCTCACTGTGTAATTGATTTATTGCTCTATTGTTTATGCTATGTTGGTTGATATTTCCATTTTGATATCAAGTTGATAGTTTGATGAGGAATCCATTTTGATACACAAAGAGGGAAAAGAATTATTCCGTTTTAATAGGTTTTTTCCAATAAGTGGTATTAGAGCAACAGGTTGTTTGGTGCTAGTTTTTTCTTATGTGATTGAAATGGAGCAGTCAGATAGTATGATTAAATTTAACTCATCAAATTATTCTACTTGGAGGCGTATGATAGATGATTTGCTTTATTACAAAGATTTGTATAAGTCCATCAAGGTTAAAGATAAACCTTCTACTATGGAGGATGAAGAATTGAAAGTTCAACATAGAAAAATTATTACCTATATTAGAAGATGGATAGATATAAACTTGCATCAGCATATTTCAGATGAAACCAGAGCTGATGTTATTTGGCAAATGTTAGAAAATCTTTTTACGAAAAAGACAGTGGGAAATAGAATTTCTCTCCTCAAAAGGCTTGTAAATTTGAAGTATAAAGATGGTGATAATATTGTTGAGCACAGAAGCCTATTTCAGAGTCTTGTAAACAAGCTGGTTGCTATGAAAATGAATATAGATGATGAGATGTAAGGATTATTACTTCTTAGCTCTTTACCAGAAAGTTGGGAAACGTATGTAGTGACAATATATAACTCCATGCTAGAGGGGACTCTGACTATAGATATGGTTAAAGATAGTTTGCTAAATAAAGATGCTAGAAGGAAAGAACATGGTGAATCTAACTATAGATATGATTAAAGACAGTTTGCTAAATAAAGATGCTAGAAGGAAAGAATACGGTGAATCTTCTTCTAGGGAATTTGTTACTAAAAAATAAGAAAGACGTGGAAGAAGTCATAGCAGAAATTCACATGGTTATAGAGGAAGATCCAAGTTTAGAAGAGATATCAAATGTTTTCACTGTAACAGACCAGGTTACAAGAGTGTAGGTTTTGGAAGTGAGAACAGAATAAAATGAAGAAAAATGAGAAAGAGACTAATATAGTTACTACTGAAGGTAATATCACTATTGTTTGTGATGACAGTTGTGTTAATCTTATAGCTCAAGACAATAATTGAGTAATTGACTCTAGTGCTTCATTTCATATTACTTCTTATGGTGATTTCTTTAGATCTTACACTACTGGTGATTTTGGTAATGTTAGAATGGGAAACAGTGGTACATCTAAGATTATGGGCATTAGAGATATTTGATTGGAGACAAGTATTGGGAGCAAATTGATACTCAAAGATATAAGGCATGTTCCAGATATTCGTCTTAACTTGATATCTATAGGCAAACTTGATGATGAGAGCTTTGTACATTATTTTGGTGAAAGTAAATGGAAATTAACTAAAGGTTCTCTAATTGTGGCAAGAAGAAAGAAGCTCAACTCTTTTTATGTCATGGAAGCTAAGCTATACAAAGGAGATATTAATGAAATTCAAAAGGTGAAAGTATCGATCTTTGGCACAAGAGGCTTGGTCATATCAGTGAGAAAGTACTTCAAACTCTTGATAAAAAATAATTCTTACCAGAGTTGCAAGATACATCTCTTAAATCTTATGATCATTGCTTAGTTGGAAAAACATATAGAGTTGCATTTCATACATATCCATCATCTATATGATCAGATGTTATTGATTTAGTTCATACTGATGTTTGTACTATACAAACTAGAACTCTTGGCGGTGCTTTTTATTTTGTTGCTTTTATTGATGACTATTCTAGAAAAGTGTGGGCTTTTGCTTTGAAATTTAAAGTCCAGGTACTCGATGTTTTCAAGGAGTTTCATGTCAGTGTTGAAAAAGAAACTGGCAGAAAACTAAAGTGTGTTCGATTAGATAATGGTGGCGAGTATAGGGGTCCTATTGAGAATTATTACAGGTTCTATGGTATCAGGCTTGAGAAAATAGTTCCTAAAACTCCTCAGAAGAATAGTGTGATAGAACGGATGAACAGAATCATTGAAGAAAGGATTAGATGTATGTTTTCCCACGCCAAGTTACCGAAGTCATTTTGGGGGGAGGCTATGAGAATTACAATTGACCTGATAAATCTTTCTCCATTAGTTCCTCTGAAAGGTGATGTTCCAAAGAGAGTATGGAAAGGAAAAGATATATCTTATAATCATTTGAGAGTCTTTGGGTGTAAAACATTTGTTCATATTCCCAAAGATGAAAGGTCCAAGCTTTATAGTAAGACAAAAGCATGTATCTTCTTAGGATATAGTCATGAAGAGTTTCGGTATAGATTATGGGATCCAGTAAACAATAAGATTATTAGAAGCAGAGATGTTTTGTTTCTTGAAGACCAATTGTTTGACGATTGTGATAATGTTGAGAAGCCAGAAATCTCTGTTTATATTCCTTGGAGTTTGGGTCCAATTCCTTCACCTGTAGTTCATGATGATCATGGGGGAGATGAATAAGAAGATTATGGTGAGAATGTAAGTGATGATACTCCTACAATTGATGATGCTGAACCAACTGAACAAGCACCTCCACAACAAGTTGAGATTCCATTGAGAAGATCCACAACCATCTACCAGATATCCTCCACATGAGTATATTATGCTTACTGACGGGGGAGAGCCAAAAACTTACTAAGAAGCTATTCTACATGAGCATAAGAATTAGTGGGTTAAAGCCATGCAAGAAGAGATGAGATCCTTGCTTGAGAACCATACCTATGACTTGATAAAGTTTCCTAAAGAGAAGAAAGCTCTCAAGAATAAGTGGATTTACAAGTTAAATTCTGAAAATAATAGCTCACAACAAAGATACAAGGCACGACTAGTTATGAAAGGATTCGGTCAGAAGAAAGGTATTGACTTTGAAGAAATATTTTCTCAAGTTGTGAAAATGTCCTCTATCCGAGTTGTTCTTGGTTTAGCTGCTCGCTTGAATTTAGAAGTTGAGCAACTTGATGTGAAAATAGCATTTCTTCATGGTGACTAAGAAGAAGAAATTTACATGGAGTAACCAGAAGGTTTCAAAGTCAAGGGAAAAGAAAATTTGGTGTATAAGCTTAGGAAAAGCTTATATGGACTCAAACAGGCACCTAGACAATGGTACAAGAAGTTTGATTCCTTTATGATGAGCCAAGGGTATGATAGAACCACATCTAATCATTGTTTATTTATGAAGAAATTTTCAGATGATAATTTCCTTATTCTCTTGCTATTTGTTGATGATATATTAATTGTTGGCCATGATGCTGGAAAAATTAAAAAGCTTAAAAGAGAGCTAAGTAAGTCTTTTGCCATGAAAGACTTGTGATCGGTGAAACAAATACTTGGTATGAAGATTCTTCGTGATAGGAAGAAAAGGAAGATTTGGCTATCTCAGGAGACTTACATTCAAAAGATTCTTAAAAGATTCAACATGAGTAAAGCCAAAGTAGTTTGTTCTCCACTTGCAGGTCATTTCAAGCTTAGTTCGAAACAATGTCCTACAAGCGAGAAAGAAAAACAAGAAATGTCCAGAGTGCCTTACTCATATGCAATAGGCAGTTTGATGTATGCTATGGTTTATACTAGGCCAGATATAGCTCATGTAGTTAGAGTTGTCAGCTGATTTGTCTCTAATCCTAGAAAGGAACATTGGGTAGTAGTGAAATGGATATTAAGATATCTAAGTGGTACTTCCAGGTTATGTTTATGTTTTGGCAATGATGAACCTGTGTTAAAAGGCTACACAGATGTAGACATGGCAGGTGATACTGATTCAAAGAAGTCTACTTCGGTTCTTGATGATATTTGTAGGGGGAGAAGTCTCTTGGCAATCAAAGTTACAGAATTATGTTGCTCTATCAACCATAGAAGCAGAATACATAGCAATTATTGAAGCCTACAAAGAAGTTTTATGGATGAAAAAGTTTCTATAGAAATTGGGCTTGAAACAGGTAGGATATACTGTTTATTGTGACAGTTAGAGCGCCACTCACCTCTCCAAGAATTCAACATACCATTCTAGATCCAAGCATATTGATGTAAGATATCACTGGATTCGTGATATGCTTGAGATGAAAGAATTACAGTTGGAAAAAGTGCATACCAATGAGAATGGTTCAGATATGTTGATAAAGTCTTTGCTTAAGGAGAAGATTAGAGCATGTAGACGAAGAGCGAGCTTGGTACAACCCACCATATGAGTTGGAGGGGGAGAATTGTTGGGTCCAACCCATATGTGGGCTTGGACAATTTGGCGTATTGAGCCCAAATCAATAATTAAAAGAGAAAGATGTGAGATAGGGCAAAAGAGGAGAGAGGAAAGTGATTTGTGTATGTAGCGAATGGCGACAGCGTACATCGAGAGGATAGAGAGAGAGAAAAGACAGAGAGAAAGATTAGGATTTTGAGTTTTCTGTTTGACGATCAATGGCCAAACGAGAGTTTTAGCCCAAATTTTATGTGGAAAATCCTTGCAGTAAACTCTACAATCCTAACGTATTGATCTATAGTTTACCCTCTCTAAGGTACTTTCCTGCTATACCCACTTTGTGAGACCTAGATTTCTCTTACGAGGAGATCCATTCTATGTGATGATGATATACTATTCTTGAGCCAAGATCTATGTTCTTGATGTTATTATGATCCTCTAGTTATTCTAGAGAAGATTTACTATAAACCTATTATTATTACTATGGATAGTGGAAGTTTGAGATGGACTACGGTCTCGTAGTTTTTCCCGCATTTGGGTTTTTCACGTTAAATATTTGGTCTCACTGTGTGATTGATTTATTGCTCTATTATTTATACTATGCTGGTTAATATTTCCATTTTGATATCAAGTTGGTAGTTTGATGAGGAACCTATTTTGATATATAAAGAGGGAAAAAAATATTTCACTTTAACAGGTTTTTCCCAATAGAGATTCAGAAAATTCATAAGATCCATAATATAGCAAAGCTTGTATGCTATCATATAAGCTTTCGACAATTGGGTTTTCTTGAGCTCAAATCATTAATTAAAAGGTAAAAGAAGAGGGCAGCGATCAATGGCACCACAAAGAGAGAGAAAGAATAGGATTTTAAGTTTTATGCTTGACGATTAGTGGCTAAACATTATCAGTTTTAGCCTAAATTTTATGCAAAGAATCCTTATAGTAAACTCTACAATCCTAACGGTGTTGATCTGCAGTTTACCCTCTCTGAGGTACTTTCCTGCTATATCCACTTTGTGAGATCTAGAATTTTTCTTTTGATTAGATCTGTGTGATGATGATATGCTATTCTTGAGCCAAAATCTATGTTCTTGATGTTATTATGATCATCTAGTTATTCTAGAGAAGATTTATTGTAAACCTGTTATCATTACTATTGATAGTAGAAGTTTGAGGTGGACTACGGTCCCATGGCTTTTCCCGCATTGGGTTTTTCATGTTGAAAATTTGGTCTCATTGTGTGATTGATTTATTACTCTATTGTTTATGTTGTTTTGGTTGATATTTGCATTTTGATATCAAGTTAATTTTGATAAAGAACCCATTTTGATACACAAAGAGGGAAAATAATTATTCCGCTTTATTAGAAGGTTTTTCCCAACAAGTGATATTAGAGCAACAGGTTATTTGGTGCTAGTTTTCTTGTGTGATTGAAATGGAGTAGTCAGATGGTATGATTAAATTGAACTCATCAAATTATTCCACTTGGAGATGTATGATGGAAGATTTGCTCTATTGCAAAGATTTGTATAAGCCTATCAAGGTTAAAGATAAACCTTCTACTATTGACGATGAAGAATAGGAAGTTCAACATAGAAAATTTATTTTAGAAGATGGATGAATATAGACTTGCATGAGCATATTTCTGATGAAACCAAAGCTGATGTTATTTGGCAAATGTTAGAAAATCTATTTGCGAAAAAGATAGTGAGAAATAAAATTTCTCTCCTCAGAAGGCTTATAAATTTGAAGTATAAAGATGGTGATAATATTATTGAGCACAGAAACCTATTTCAGAGTCTTGCAAACAAGCCGGTTGCTATGAAAATGAATATAGATGATGAGATGCAAGGATTATTACTTCTTAGCTCTTTACCAGAAAGTTGGGAAATATATGTAGTGACAATTTGTAACTCCATGCCAAAGGGGACTCTAATTATAGATATGATTAAAGACAGTTTGCTAAATAAAGATGTCAGAAGGAAAAAATAGGGTGAATCTTCTTCTAGTGTATTTGTTACTAACAAACAAGAAAGACGTGCAAGAAGTCATAGTAGAAATCCACATGGTTATAGAGGAAGATTCAAGTCTAGAAAAGATATCAAATGTTTCCATTGTAATAGGCCAGGTCACATGAAGAAAGAGTGTAGGTTTTGGAAGTGGGAACAGAATGAAAGGATGAAAAATGAGAAAGAGACCAATACAATTGCTGCTGAATGTGATATCATTATTGTTTGTGATGATGGTTGTGTTAGTCTTGTAGCTTGGGACAATAACTGGGTAATTGACTCTGGTGCTTCATTTAATGTTACTTCTCATGGTGATTTCTTCATATCTTATACAGTTGGTGATTTTGGTAATGTCAGAATGGAAAACAATGGTACATCGAAGATTGTGGGCGTTGCAGATATTTGCTTGGAGACCAGTATTGGAAGCAAATTGATACTCAAAGATATCCAACATATTCCAGGTATTTGTCTTAACTTGTTATCTATAGGTAGACTTGATGATGAGGAATTTAAATATTATTTTGGTGAAAGGAAATAAAAATTCACTAAAGGTTCTCTAATTGTGATAAGAGGAACTAAACTTAACTTTTTTTATTTAATGGAATTAAGCTACACAAAAGAGAGATTAATGTAATTCAGAATGGTGAAAGTATAGATCTTTGGCACAAGAGGCTTGGTCATATCAGCGAGAAGGGATTCAAACTTTTGCTAGAAAATAATTCTTACCAGAGCTGCAAGGTACATACATCTCTGAAATCTTGTGATCATTGCTTATTTGAAAAAACACATAGAGTTGCATTTCATACATATCCATCATCTAGAAGATCATATGTTATTGATTTAGTTCATATTGATATTTATACTATGCAAATTATAATTCTTAGAGGTGCTATTTAGTTTGTTACTTTTATTGATAATCATTCTAGAAAAGTTTGGGCTTTTGTTTTGAAATATAAGGACCAGATACTCGATATTTTCAAAGAGTTTCATGTCAATGTTGAAAGAGAATCTGGCAGAAAGCTAAAGTGCGTTCGATCAGATAATTGTGGTGAGTACAGAGGTCCTTTTGAGAATTATTGTAGATTCCATGATATCAGACTTGAGAAAACAGTTCATAAAACTCCTCAGTAGAATGGTATGGTAGAAAGGATGAATAGAACAATTGAAGAAAGGATTAGGTGTATGCTTTCCCATGCCAAGTTACCAAACTCATTTTGGGGGGAGACTATGAGAACTATAGTTGACCTGATAAATCTTTCTCCATCATTTCCTCTGAAAGGTGATGTTCTAGAGAGAGTATGGAGAGGAAAAGATATATCTTATAATCATTTGAGAGTCTTTGGGTGTAAAACATTTGTTCATATTCCCAAAGATGAAAGGTCCAAGCTTGATAATAAGGCAAAAGCATGTATCTTCTTGGGATATGGTCATGAAAAGTTTGGATACAATTATGGGATCCAATAAACAAGAAGATTATTAGAAGCAGAGATGTTATATTTCTTGAAGATCAATTGTTTGATGATAGTGATAATGTTGAGAAGCCAAAAACCTCTGTTTATATTCCTTGGAGTTTGGGTCCAATTCCTTCACCTATAGTTCATGATGATCATAGAGGAGATGAAGAAGAAGATTGTGGTGAGAATACCAGTGATAATACTCCTACAATTGATGATGTTGAACCAACTGAACAAGCACCTCCACCACCAGTTGAGATTCCATTGAGAAGATCCACTAGAGAGCGACAACCATCTAACAGATATCCTCCACATGAGTATGTTATGCTTACTGACGGGGGAGAGCTAGAAACTTACCCAGAAGCTATTCTACATGAGAATAAGAATGAGTGGGTTAAAGCCATGCAAGAAGAGATGAGATCCTTGTTGAATCTCGTATTTTGATGATAAAACCACTTGATATGTGTTTATATTTTAATCTGCATTTTGAGTGACGCATGATGCTTTGATCAGGATGAGAAAATTAAAGCAGGAAAAATCATGTTATGCCGGAGGAACGTGTCAGAAGATTGGACGTCGGGCCGGTGGATCGGTCGACGTATCGATAGAAGGCTTCGGGCCGTGGACTCGGGCATCGGGCCAAGAAGAACGGGTATTGTGCTAAGGATACCGGAGTTGCGGAGTCAACTGGCCGATTGGGCAATAGGCCGCAGGTGAGGACGATGCGCCAAAGAATCGGACGAAGCATCGAGGGACCAATTACATGCCGGATAACTTGGTTAATTGCTTAGGATTAATTGTCTCGATCAAAGTTTTGTTTTATATGTGCAGGATTAACTACGATGGAAGAAAGACATGCAGCAGGAGTTACACCGGAGTCAAGACTATGATCACATTGGGAGTTCAAGAGTTCGACGGAAGTCCGGACGGTCGTCGGAGGTTCTGCGGGAACAAATCTGAGAAGTCCAAGAGCTTGACAAAGAAGCTCGTCGTAACTCGCCAAGTGGATCATCGCAAGTCTAGGAGTTTGCCAAAAGTCCCCCGGAGCATCGCCGAAGGTTCGTCGGATATTCGCCGGAAGCTTGCCGGAAGAAGCAATTGACGCACCGAAGCAAGTTGCAGTAAATGTCTTAAGAAATTCGTAGTTAGCATGTAGATTAAGTTAGAAATGGGAGGTGATCCCATTAACTTAATCTTGGGGCAATTGGGCCCTTGAAAGATCCAAATTGGGCTGAATGGATCAACCCATTCGGACCAGAATTCCTACCAGGCGGTAGCACCGCCAGGGTCGCTGGGCAGTGCAACTTGTTAGGATCAGGAGCACTAAGAGGGGGGGGGGGGTGAATTAGTGCAGCGGAAAACTTTCGATGATTAAAACTACGTTCGTACGATAAAACTGATTTACGTTTAAACACCGATTCGCAAAATACTAAACTTTGAAACACGATCGTAAATGCACAGAAGGCAGTAAGCTATTGAGGAGGTTTGCAGTAAAGATAATATGCTCAAAGTAAATGCAAACCAGAGAAGATAAGAGTTTATAGTGGTTCGATCAATCGTGACCTACATCCACTCCTCCGATTCCTCTTCCGTCGAGGCCACCAGCATCCACTAACAATCTTCCTTTACTAGGCGAATATCAATCTCCTTCTTACACCCCTCTTCTCCTTTTACTAGGTTTAGGAGACAACCCTTACAAGCACTCACTCTCCTCTCTTAAACAGAATTCTAACACTTAAGCTAGAGGAGGGAAATTCTAGAGATTGCAGCAGCGTTTTCTCTCTTTTAATCTCTCTATGTTGTGTCTTCTACCCAGGGATGGGAGGGGAATTTATAGGCCCCAAACCAGTTTGAATTTGGAGCTCAAAACTGTCATCTCCCGGAATTCCGGGGTCTGGTGGTTGCACCGCCTGATTGGGGCGGTTGCACCACCTAGTAGAGCTCGAAGACTGAGCCTCTGGGTGGTGCCACCTCCTATTAGGGGCGGTTGTGTAACATCCCTCATTTCTGAATTTTCGTATAAATTTCTAGTTGTAATGTAAGTATCTATTATAAATTTGTAGATTATAGAGGTGAAATTTTGATCTGAATGTTTTCTTAGTGACATCAAATATTAGTTTGGATCCTGGATTGATTTGTTTTTTTAAATTTTTAATATCATGGATATTTTGAGAGGCGTGACAGAGGTGGTATCAGAGCATGGTTTGAGGATCATTGAAATATTTTATATGTTGACGTGTAAAATATATTGAGGTCTAGTGAACTATAGTGATTGGTGGAAATTTTCTTTGATGTATTTTAGGAATCTAGGATGATGAGGACGTTTGGTCCTCCTATTTCATTTGTTTCTGATTAATTAAGGGGGATGAAAGGGTTGATCGAAGATACTAAATCAGAGTAGCACAATGAAAGCATGGTAGACCTAATTTCATTGGTGGTAGAAAAAGATATTTAATGTACGAAATTGCTTCAATGATCAAAAGATTTCTTTTGCCACCTTATATTGGAAGTAGAGGCTGATAATTAATGGGAACAATGTAAAGAATTTTTGAAGATCAATGGCAAGAATGACAAGGACAAGTTTACCAATAAAAATATGATTGGAAATGAATTAGAAAGTGATAACAAGAGGGTCAAGACATTTGGATTTGAAAATGGAAGTCACCACAAAAGACTCAATCATTTGTGATGCAAGTTTATTATGAAATAAGTTTGTGTTTGTGGGTGACTAGAGTCTATTTTGCTTTTGGAAAGTTAGATCATAAAATAAAATACCGCCCTTTGAACAAGAAGAAAGAGTCATTGCCTCCTAAATCATCAGCCCATGTCAGAGTGTATGCTATCACTGAATATGATTCTAAAACTTCTGAATTAGTGATCGATGGTATTATTCATGTTTATGAAAGAATGCAAATATTTGTTGGACCATGGGTCTCATCTATGATTTGATTCATAATATTTTGCTTATCACTTGGGTATTCAACCTAGACCACTGCATTATATGCTATATGTAAAATACAATCATTGGAGATTCTTTGATAATGAACTTGAATCTGGTCCTCTTGTCTGATTTTATTGGAGAACTTGAACTTTTTGCTAATTTAGTTCTCCTAAAGATTTGGAATTTGATATTATACTTGGCATGGATTGGTTATCTTCTCATCACGCTAGTATTGATTGTTATAAAAAAATAATTACTATCTGCATACCAGATCAACCTATATTTTACTTTGAGGGCATTAGGCATGATTTGCCTCCTTGCTTGATATCAGCACTTCAAGCTTATCGTCTTATGTAGAAAGGTTATTTTTGTTATAAGGTGTGTGTAAAGGAGCATTCAAATCAGGAAACCCACCTAAATAAAATTTCAGTGGTCAAAGAGTTCCCTGATGTATTCCTAGATGACTTGCCTGGTTTACCTCTAGATAGAGAGGGTGAAATTGCTATTGATCTGGTCCCCAGTACAACCCCAATATCTAAGCCTCCCTATAGAATGGCACCACTCGAGCTAGAGGAATTAAAGAAGCAACTACAAGAATTATTAGATAAGGGTTTCATACGGCCCAGCATATCTCCATAGGGTGCTCTAGTACTATTAGTGAAGAAGAAGGATGGAACATTGAGGCTTTGTATTGATTATAGATAGTTGAATCAAGTGACCATCAAAAACAAGTATCCCATACCTAGAATTGATGATTTGTTTGTGATGAGAATTTTAATATGATTGATATATTTTTGAGGGGCGTGACAGAGGTGGTATCAGAGCATAAAAATAACAAATGAAATGTTTTGGAGCTTATCAGTGGCGTATGAAATGTTCCAGAGCATAACAATGGGAGCTAGAGGAGGAAATGAAAAATGTTTATCCCCATCTTTTCATCGATAGAGGTATGATAAATTTAGAGAACTAAAATTTTCTTTTAAGGGGGGGAGAGTGTAACATCCCTCGTTTTTGAATTTTCGTATAAGTTTTTAGTTGTAATGTAAGTATCTATTATAAATTTGTAGATTATAGAGGTGAAATTTTGATCTGAATGTTTTCTTAGTGACCTCAAATGTTAGTTTGGATCCTGGATTGATTTGTTTTCTTGAATTTTTAATATCATGGATATTTTGAGGGGCTTGACAGGTTACACCTCCTGCCAGAGCTCGGAGACCGAGCTCAGGCGGTTGCACCTTTGTCAGAGGCGGTTGCACCGCCCAGCCAGAGCTTGGAGATTGAGCCCTGGGCGGTGCCACTGCCGACCTAGGCGGTTCCACCTCTGGCCAAGTAATCTGGGTCCGAATGGGCTTATCTATTCGGCCCAATTTGGGTCTTTCAAGGGCCCAATTGCCATAAGATTAAGTTTATGGGATCACCTCCCATTTCTAACTTAATCATCGTGCTAACTACGAATTTCTTAAGATATTTATTGCAACTTGCTCCGGTGCGTCAATCACTTCTTCCGGCGAGCTTCCGCCGAACTTCCGTCGATCATCCGATGAACCCTTAGTGATGCTCCTGCGGACTTCCGGCAAACTCCTAGACTTGCGACAATCCACTTGGCGAGTTCCGACGAGCTTCTTTTGGCAAGCTCCTGGACTTCTCGGATTTGTTCCCGTAGAACCTCCGACGACCGCCCGGACTTCCGTCGAACTCTCGAACTCCCAATGTGATCATAGTCTTGACTCCAGCGCAACTCCTGCTGCATGTCTTACTTTCGTCGTAGTTAATCCTGCACATGCAAAACAAAACTTCGATCGAGACAATTAATCCTAAGCAATTAACCAAGTTGTCCGGCATGTCATTGGTCCCTCGATGCTTTGTCCGATTCTTCGGCGCATCCTCCTCTCCTGCGGCCTATTGCCCAATCGGCCAGTTGACTCCGTAACTCCGATATCCTTGGCACAATACCTGCTCTTCTTGGCCCGATGCCCGAGTCCACGGCCCGAAGCCTTCTATCGATACGTCGACCGATCCATCGGCCCGACGTCCAATCTTCTGACATGTTCCTTCGGCACAACATGATTTTTCCTGGTTTAATTGTCTCATCCTGATCGAAGCATCCCACGTCACTCAAAATGCAGATTAAAACATAAACACAATTATCAATTGGTTTTATCATCAAAATACGAGATTCAACAATCTCCCCCTTTTTGATGATGACAACCAATTGATGATGGAGTTAAACTTAACTCCCGGAGTTTAAACAAACTCCCCCTATCAATATGCCATATTGATAGAACCTTGAATTTAAACTGAATTCAAGTCATTGCAATATTCATCATGAATACTTGCAACACGCCATCATGAACTTATGCATAGACTTATGCATAACATCATACTTCTCCCCCTTTGTCATCAACAAAAAGGAGAAGTACCACAAAAGTGTTTGTTATATAGGTTCAACTCATTGCATGAAAAACATAGTATCATCATGCAATTTTGCTATCATCATAGATATGCAAGGTAGTAAGATAGCAAGTTCCACAACATCAAGCTAGCAAATTTTATAATATTTTAGAACATGCAAGCTAGCAGTTTTGAGATGTTCAAGAAAGCAACTCTTGCTTCTTGAAATATGCAAATTTATCAAGTTTTGCTAGATGTGCAAGTTAGCATTTTTGCCTCTTGAGATAGGTAAGATAGCACATTTGTTTCTTTTGAGATAGCAACTTTTTGCTTCTCTTTAGACTACAAGCTAGCAATTTTTACGATATGTAAGTTTCATAATATACAAGCTAGCAAAAATTTCGAAAGCAAATGTAAGATAGCTTTCTTGTGTAAGCTTATGATTCTTGCTTCCTATTGCAATGTGCAAGTTGCAAGTTTTGCTTCTTGAGATAGGCAAGATAGCACTTTTGTAATTTTTGTTTCTTAAGATAGGCAAGCTTGTGATGTTCAAGATAACAAGCTCTTTCTTCTCTTTTGAGAAGTGCCTATTTTGCTTTCTTTGCAAAGTGCAAGCTAGCAAAATGCCAAACTAGCAAGAGATAATGTTTTACATGAGGCAAGCAAACAATTTGGCAAATATTACATTTGCATCTTCTCTTTTGAGAAGTGTAATTTTTGCTTTCATCTTGAATTATGAAAGCTAGTTAGTTTGCCTCTTTTCATGATGTCCACGCTAGAAATTCTTGCTCCCCCTTTGTCATTGTCAAAAAGAAGGGAAGACCCTTATATCAATTTTCATATTATGACAAAGGTAAGTATCAATCTTATTTGTGCATCATTATATATTCAAATTAAAACATACACAATTTCAAAAACCTTATTTTTTATGCACGATACCGAAAAATAAATCAATCATCATTAATAGGCATATCATACATGATACTCAACCATTAAAATTTTTAAGCATTTATCAACATGTTGATCATGATATCAAACATTCATCATTTAAAGCATTCATGATACACATCATATGCAACATCATTTTAACTTCATGAATATTTCATCATTGCATGCATCATACCAAAACATTTCAAGCCATGCAAGCCATAAATACAAAGAAATCATGTCATGAAGGATAAAATCATTTGAATACCAAAAGACATAATTCATATAGTAAATATATTCTTTAAATAAAATATCAATAAAAATCATAGGAGTACAAAGAAGAGATCTTGTTTTAAAAGAAATCAAGTAATAAATCCAAGAACTCACAAGGAAAAATCATGATTCATTTAGAAAATCTCCTCTTATGAAAATATTAAGTAGACTAGTAGGAGATCGATTAATGAGAAATTTTGATTTATAATAAAATCTCATGTATCGAATGTCGAGAAATCAAAATGATGATTTATATAAAAAAATATCACAAGTTGTATTCAAGAGAAAAATCATCATTCATTTTCAACTCATTCAATTTGTCAAATCAACATTTCTTAGATATACATGATACCAAAACATTGTTTCAAATGTTTGACATATAACATGCATAAATTCAAAATTTAAAAGGAGAAGGGAATAATTCAAAGTACAAAGATTTCAACCATCTCATAAACAAATGTAAAACCAAGTTATGAATCCAAAATTCCATGAATCATAATAATCAAAATGATCATCAAAGGTAATCTCATGTTATTCCAAGAAATCGAGAACATGATTTTGATAAAACTCATCTTAAATTCAAATCATCAAAATCATTTTTATGGTTCACAAAATTCATAACATAAGTAGATTCATGATTTCATTGATAATATATTTTTCTCTCTTTTAAGTATTTCATTTTAAGTGATTGATTTCATATTAGCATACTTTTTCATTTATGTTAAATAAAAACATGCACTAACTTTAGGATTGAAAAATAAATTTTGTCATAAAACCATCAAGATCAATAGATTCTCAAAATATTTAACACTTTCATGCATTCAGACATGGTTTTGCTATAGATTTTCAAACACAATCATGAAGATAAAACATGCTCATGATCATGAAAATTTGTATATTCAAAACACATAATTTCCAACATGTTATTAAGGCATGTAATAGTGTAAAATCATCATGGCAATTAAGTGATTTGATCATTGAATCAAGAAGGTCCGAAAAATAATCTTAACAAGTTCATGCATTCGGGCATATTTTTGCCATAGTTTTTCAAATACACTTATGAAAATAACACATGCTTATCATCATGTAGCTTAAAATCTCATGCATAAAATTATCAATCAAAATATTTAATATTACATCATTATGCATTTCTTCAAATCAAACATGATTTTATTTAATCAAAATCGAGAAATAACAATGGAAATCAATGTAATACACATTATTACTTCTTAATCACATATAGTATGATATTAAACTTCTTAATATTTTCATTAAGACATTAAGCATGGTTTTAATCAAAATCGGAAATAATCAAGATACACATTTTTTCTTCTTAAGAGAAACATACATATGATCATTAGATTTAAATCTAACATTTTATTTCATTAACATGAAACATGTAATTTTCATTATTATTTTCA
Source organism: Musa acuminata AAA Group (assembly GCF_036884655.1). NCBI lineage: Eukaryota > Viridiplantae > Streptophyta > Magnoliopsida > Zingiberales > Musaceae > Musa > Musa acuminata. The sequence goes on from NC_088349.1 coordinate 38,737,853, forward strand.
AATTATGAGCATGATTATATTCTTGCATTTTTAAATTTTTTTTAATATGTAATTTTTAAGAAAAATAATTATTCTAAAAAAAAAAAGAAAATGCAACATGGAAAACATCAAGTTATTTTAAAATAAATTAAGGGGGTTTTGATTACCTCATCGTTGAATGTCGTTAAGGCGTAGTTTGCCACCTCGCCTTTCTTGATTTTCTTCTCGTCTTTGGAGGAGCTCGATTCATCTCACTTTGTGTTCTTCTTCTTGCGTTCAAAGCAAGTAGTTCTATTCTTTTTGTTTTTTAATTTTTGTTTCATTTGTAGTTTAAGTTCACCATCACTTAAGCTTATGCTCGAGTGGTCTTCAAATGTTCTATGTCCAAAATCCTTCCTGTTCTTTGGAAGGTTGTTTTGTTCATCATGTTCATCATGTACATTGTACACCATTTCATATGTCATCAATGAACCGATAAGTTCTTCAAGTGAAAAAATATTTAAATCTTTTGTTTCTTGTATTGCCATCATTTTAGGATCCCGCCTTTTTGAAAGGGATCTTAAGATCTTGCTTATGAGATCAAAATTCGAAAAAGATTTACCAAGAACTTTTAGATTATTGACGACATCTGTGAAACAGGTGTACATGTCGCCTATAGTCTCACTTGGTTGCATTCAAAAAAGCTCAAAATCATGCAATAAAATGTTAACTTTCGAGTCTTTAACTCTACTAGTTCTCTCATGCGTGATTTCAAGTGTTCGCCAAATATCAAAAGTCGTTTCGCACATAGAAATCCGATTGAACTCATTTTTATCCAAAGCTCAAAATAAGGCATTCATAGCCTTTGCGTTTAAAGAAAAATACTTCTTCTCCAAATCCGACCATTCGTTCATTGGTTTAGAGGGAAGTTGAAAATTGTTTTCAATAATATTCTATAAATCCAAATTCATAGAAATCAAGAAAACTCTCATTCGAGTTTTCCAGTAAGTGTAGTCCAATCCGTTAAACAACGGTGGACGAACAACCGATAAGCCCTCTTGAAAGCCATGAAGAGCCATTTCTCTCGGGTGTAAATCCGAAATGAGAAATACCGGGCTTTGATACCAATTGTTAGGATCAGGAGCACTAAGAAGAGGGGGGGGGGGGGGGGGGGGAATTAGTGCAGCGGAAAACTTTCGACGATTAAAACTACGTTCGTACGATAAAACGGATTTACGTCTAAACACCGATTCGGAAAATACTGAACTTTGAAACATGATCATAAATGTGCAGAAGGCAGTAAGCTATTGAGGAGGTTTGCACTAAAGATAATATGCTCAAAGTAAATGCAAACTAGAGAAGATGAGAGTTTATAGTGGTTCGGTCAATCGTGACCTACATCCACTCCTCCGATTCCTCTTCCGTCGAGGCCACCGGCATCCACTAACGATCTTCCTTTACTAGGCGAAGATCAATCTCCTTCTTACACCCCTCTTCTCCTTTTACTGGGTTTAGGAGACAACCCTTACAAGCACTCATTCTCCTCTCTTAAACATAATTCTAACACTTAAGCTAGAGAAGGGAAATTATCTCCCGGAATTCCGGGGTCTGGCGGTTGCACCGCCTGACTGGGGTGGTTGCACTGCCTGGTAGAGCTCGAAGACTGAGCCTCTAGGCGGTGCCACCTCCTGTCAGGGGCGGTTGCACCTCTGTTAGAGGCAGTTGCACCGCCCAACCAGAGCTCGGAGACTGAGCCCTGGGCGGTGCCACCGCCGACCCAAGTGGTGCCACCTTTGGCCAAGTAATCTAGGTTCGAATGAGCTGATCCATTCGGCCCAATTTGGGTCTTTCAAGAGCCCAATTGCCCCAAGATTAAGTTAATGGGATCACCTCCCATTTCTAACTTAATCATCGTGCTAACTACGAATTTCTTAAGACATTTACTGCAACTTGCTCCGGTGCATCAATCGCTTCTTCCGGCGAGTTTCCGGCGAACTTCCGTCGATCATCCGATGAACCCTCGGTGATGCTCCTGCAGACTTCTGGCAAACTCCTGGACTTGCGACGATCCACTTGGCAAGTTCCGATGAGCTTCTTTTGGCAAGCTCCTGGACTTCTCGGATTTGTTCTCGTAGAACCTCTGACGACCGTCCGGACTTCCGTCGAACTCTCAAACTCCCAATGTGATCATAGTCTTGACTCCAGCGTAACTCCTACTGCATGTCTTACTTTCATCGTAGTTAATCCTGCACATGTAAAAGAAAACTTCGATCGAGACAATTAATCCTAAGCAGCTATCCGGCATGTCATTGGTCCCTCGACGCTTCGTCCGATTCTTCGGCGCATCATCCTCTCCTGCGGCCTATTGCCCAATCGGCCAGTTGACTCCACAACTCTGATATCCTTGGCACAATACCCGCTCTTCTTGGCCCGATGCCCGAGTCCATGGCCCGAAGCCTTCTATCGATATGTCGACCGATCCATCGGCCCGACGTCCAATCTTCTGACATGTTCCTCCGGCACATCATGATTTTTCCTGCTTTAATTGTCTCATCCTAATCGAAGCATCCTGCGTCACTCAAAATGCAGATTAAAACATAAACACAATTATCAATTAATTTTATCATCAAAATATGAGATTCAACACAACTGTCCTAGGTCAGGCGGTGGCACCGCATGGGCTCAATCTCCGAGCGAGACTGGGCGGTGCAACCGCCCCTAACAGGCGATGGAACCACCTGAGCTCGGTCTCCGAGCTCTGCCAAGTGGTGCAACCGCCCTTGACAGGCGGTGGCACCGCCCAAAGGCTCAGTCTCCGAGCTGCCAGGCGGTTGTACCGCCACAGTCAGGAGGTAGTACCGCTAGGACCCCGAAAATCCAAGAAAAGATATTTTTGATCTCCAAATTCAAACTAGTTTGGGGCCTATATAAACCCCACCCTTTCCTACATGAAAGGGCAACCAAAAGGCACCAAAAATCCAATCTTACTTTATGATTTTTAGAGCTCAAAAGTTTTGTAAAGGCTAGAAGTTCTCCTCTCTCTTTCCTTCCAAGTTTTGATCTTTCAAGAGAGGAGAGAAATTTCTGTAAGGGTTGTCTCCTAAGCCCATCAAAAGGAGTGAAACTGTAAAAGAGTGATTGGCCTTCGGCTATTGAAGGAAGGCCTCTAGTGGACGCCGGTGACCTCGTCGGAGGAGGAAGCCGAAAGTGGATGTAGGTCACGTTTGACCGAACCACTCTAAAATCTGATTTGTATTTCCTTCTTGCTATTTATCTTAATTGTAAACTACCTCTATATGTGTTTTACTTCCTTATTACTTTTGCTGCACTCCTTTACGAACTCGCTTTCAAGTTAAGTTTCCGAAAACGATTTTACGTCGGAAACTATTTTATCATACGAACGTAATTTTAATCGTTGAAGGTTTTCCGCTGCACTAATTCACCCCCACCCCCCTCTTAGTGCTCTTGATCCTAACAATCCTTACTTGAGAACCACACCTATGACTTAGTAAAGTTACATAAAGAGAAGAAAGCTCTTAAGAATAAATGGGTTTACAAATTAAAGACTAAAAATAATAGCTCACAACAAAGATACAAGGCACGACTAGTTATGAAAGGGTTCAGTCAAAAGAAAGATATTGACTTTGAAGAAATATTTTCTCCTATGGTGAAAATATCCTCTATCCGAGTTGTTCTTGGTTTGACTGCCCGTTTGAATTTAGAAGTTGAGCAATTTGATGTGAAAATAACATTTCTTCATGGTGACTTAGAGGAAGAAATTTATATGGAGCAACTAGAAGGTTTCAAAGTCAAGGGAAAAGAAAATCTTGTGTGTAAGCTTAGGAAAAGCTTATATGGACTCAAACAAGCACCTATACAGTGGTACAAGAAGTTTGATTCCTTTATGATGAGCCAAGGGTGTGATAGAACCACATCTGATCATTGTGTATTTATAAAGATTTTTTTAGATGATGATTTTATTATTCTACTATTATATGTTAATGATATGTTGATTGTGCTAGTCATAAGTGCCCAGCAAGCCAATCACGTGAGTGATGGCACGTGTGACTTGATACAGAATCTTTTTGCTTATTATATTTTGGCGTATATCACTTTATAACTATTGCATAAATGCATATATATTGTGATGTCCTTGGATTTGTGCAATGGGAATCGGATCGTGATGAGATCACGATAATGAGATCGATTCACCTTTAAACACATATCCTAAATAATCCCGGTCATAGGTTACTCGAGAGGGACATCGTGATAACCGGATAGACTGGTGTGCTGTATACCCGTCCATATGATGGATGCAGCTGGTCTCATAGCTGCTCGTGTAGGGACACTAGGGATACAGTACAGGTGCTCATTGGAGAATGAGTTCACTGATTGATCCGCTTACGGAATGCTGGATGGTTGATGATGCCTTATTGTCAGACAACGATTCCGTAGTCCTAGTGGTGTATCTGGTTCTTAGACTTGAGACACCAAGGATGTCCTGTATGAGTGCTCCACTCTTTGATACCAGACTTATAGGTTTGGCTGTTCCCAGATCTAGTACAGCTGGTCATTGGGAGTGGTAGTCGACCTTACGAGGGCTATTGAGTGTCGATAGAGGATCATCCACTCTCGGTATCATGAGAGGAATATCCCATGTGTTCTTGCTCAGACAAATCCCTGGCCAGGGTCATTCGAGTTGAGAGAGAAAGAGTTCTCCGAGAGAATCCGATTAGAGCGAGACTCGAGTAGAAACCGTATGGGTCTGACAGCACCATGCTCAATATACGGTCTCTGGGATATTAGATGAATGAGGGACTATAGGTACATGGTAACTGAGGACAGACAGGTCCAATGGATTGGATTCCCCTGTATCGTCTGGGGACTACGGCGTAGTGGCCTAGTACTTCCGTAGTCGATGAGTCGAGTGAATTATTACAGAGATAATAATTCACTTAGTTAGAAGGAGTTCTGACAGGTATGACTCACGGCCAGCTCGATATTGGGCCTAGAGGGTCACACACATATGGTAGGCATTGCGATGAGTAGAGGTTCGGATATGAGATATCCGACGGAGCCCTTGTCTTATTGGATGCAGATTCAATACCCACTAGGGAAAGGACCCATTAGGGTTTTAACACGGGATCTCTATAAATAGGAGGGATTCACAGCCTCATAGGCTAGAGTCTTTGCTTGCCCTTCCTATTCTCCTCTCCCTCTCCACCTCAGAGTAGGCCTGGAGTTTTGAGGAGCGTCGTCGCAACCCTGCTGTGTGGATCACCGCTAGAGAGGAGGACGCTTGACCTCCTTCACCCTCTCCTAAGGATCTGTAAGGAAACAGGGATATACGATCTCCCTAGGTAACACAATCTCTATACGCAGTTTTGTGTTTTTGCGGATTTTGCGCACCAATCTTCGCACGACGATGAACATCCTTTTGGGAAGAGGGGATTTTTGTTTTCTTGTTCTTCCGCTGCGCATATGATGTCGCCCCCCCTATGATTTCCCAACAGTGGTATCAGAGCCAGGTTGTTCGTGCGAATGATTGGTTTTTGAACTGCGTGTGTTGTGTTTAGGAAGAATATTGACGTCAAAATCGTTGACGCAAAAGCAAGGAAGGGCAGCAACAGTTGCTGCCCTCGATCTGCATGCCTGCAGCCAACCGCAGCCGCAGCCAGGCAGCACAGCGCCGGCGCATGCGCAAGCGCTGTGCCTGCAGCAGCCGGCCGACGGTCTGCTTGCAGCAGGCTTGCGGCCGGCGGGGCTGGCAGCCCGCTCGGTAGAAGCGCCTGCGGCCACTGAGCCCGCGGGCAGAGGCGCCGCGGGGCAGCAGCGCGGGCTGAGGCACCGCAGGGCAGCGGCGCCTGTGGCCGCTGCTCCCACGGGCAAAAACCCCGCAGGGGCGGCCGCCAGCGAGGCAGCACCACCTGCGGGCGTTGACTCGCGAGCAGAACCGCCCGCGGAGGCGGCGGCGCCCGAAGAGGGCGCCCACTCGCAGCGGCATCGCCGCCAGCGGGCGTGCCGCCTGCAGGCGAGGGCAGTGCCCTCGCCCCGCCGCACAGGCCGCCGCCGGCAGGGTGGCGGCGGCGGCGCAGCAGCGAAAAGGGGAAAGGGTATTAGGGTTTTCTACGCAAAAGACAGTTTTGCCCCCTCGGAATTTGAGAAATTCCAGTTTCTGTCTTTTGTCCAAATTACGAAAATACCCTTAGGAATTGAGAAATTCCCTATATATCCCTGATTTCAGAAAATATTAATTAATTAAAAGGTTTAGTTGATTATTATTTTTATTATTATCTAGTCCTACATGATGATTATTATTTATACATGTGATGTATGATGAGTGGACGGATGATCATGGACCGTGTGATGTGTGTACTTGTGATTATTATTATTGAGGTCTGCGAACCTCCATTATATTTCTCGTTTATTGTCGGGCCTGCGTGCCTATGATTAAGTTGTAATCATATGAGGAGGCGCAGCGGGAGCGTGGAAGCCATAGCGGGACCCACGAGACGGACGATCGTGATGCATGGAGATGCATCAAGATGTCGACGGAACCAACGAGGACGAGATGGACGATCACAAGGCATGGAGATGCACCGTTGCACACATAGATCTTGATGTGAGTGATTAGGCCTACTGGCTCGGGCTTAATCATATTAGGTTGTGGTCCATGATCATCTGGTGTGATTGCTTATACACATACTAGATATGTATATATATTTGCATGCGATGTAGATATATATTAAATATGTATATGTTTGACATGTCATATTAGGAGACCAAATCATAGAAACATCTCTCGATAATATTAAGTCGGTAAACGTGAGGCAATTAGATTGACCCACGTGGCCTTCCATCGTTATGAGTAGGAACCGAATCCCGGTGTAGGTTGAGTTGGTCGAGTCCCTCGAGACTCACCTATATCGCGATTCGCTATCTTGCTTACGACATAGAGATGTCACCGGTGACCTGAGGGCATGATATGCTTGGTCGAGTCCCTCGAGGGTATATCATCAAATCAGACTCATCTTGTAACGAAGGTGTTGACTTAACCGAGCATCATGGTTGGTCGAGTCCCTCGAGGCCATGGTGATTCGGAGGCCGAACAGGACGGGAATCACAAGGAGTTGTGATCGGCAAGAGTTGTCTACCTTTTAGGCTTAGTGTGATTGGTCGAGTCCCTCGAGGTTACACTAAGACGCTGATTGGATCCTGATCCCCACTAGAAGTCTGCCGGAGACTTCCGTTTCACGTGCTGAGGGTGTCGCGTGACTCGTTAGTAAAATAGTGGGAGCATATTAAGATAGAAGTCCATATCTTGATAGTTTATTTCTTGCAAAATCTGTATGTTATTCATTTTTGCTACATCTTTATTTTCAGAAAATGTCGCTTTCAAATCCCTTACGTGGCATACTTGATGTCAACCGCCTCACTGGTCCAAATTATACGGATTGGCTCCGTAACTTGAGAATTGTTCTCACAGCGGAGAAAATCGTGTACGTCCTTGATACAGTGATGCCTACGCCCGAAGAAGGGGCAAGCGAGGATGAGATCGCTCGCTACGTGAAGTACATTGATGACTCCACTCTTGCTCAGTGCTATATGTTGGGCTCTATGACTCCAGAGTTATAGAGACAACATGAAAAGATGGATGCCAGATCCATTCTCCTACATATCCGTAAATTGTTTGAGGAACAGGGAAGGACTCAACGATATGAGATATCCAAGAGCCTTTTCCGCGCTAGGATGACTGAGGGGACACCGGTTCAGAACCATGTCCTAAAGATGATTGAGTGGATAGAGAAACTCACAGGTCTAGGAATGGTCCTAGAGGATAACTTGTGTGTGGACATTGTGCTTTAGTCCCTACCAGATTCCTTTTCACAGTTCATAATAAACTTTAATATGAACAAGCTTGAGGTGACTCTCCCAGAGCTCCTCAATATGTTGAGGGAGGCAGAGAGTACTATTAAGAAAGAGAAGCCAGTTCTCTACACTGGTGAGACCAGAAAGAAAAGGAAAGCAGAAAGGTCCCTTAAGAAGGGAAAGGGCAAGGGCAAACAAGGTAAAGCAAAGGTTGCTAAGAAAGACCCAACAAAGGACAAAGGCCAGTGCTTCCACTGTGGTAAAGATGGGCACTGGAAGAGAAACTGCAAAGAGTACCTTGCAGAAAGGGCGAAACAAAAGCTTGATGAAGCTTCAGGTACATTCATGATCAGTCTCCATTTGTCAGACTCTTATGATAACACATGGGTATTAGATACCGGTAGTGCTTATCATATATGTAATTCGTTGCAGGTTCTGGCAAGGCCTAGGAGACTAGAGAGAGGCGAGATGGACCTCAAGATGGGTAATGGAGCAAAAGTTGCTGTATTAGCTGTTGGCGAGGTCGCCCTACATCTGCCTAGTGGAGCTTTTATTGCATTAGATGCATGTTATTTTGTTCCTTCTATTATCAAAAACATTATCTCCATTTCATGTTTAACAGTTAGTGGATATAAATTTGTTTTTGAGAACAATGGTTGTTCAATATTATTAGATGATAAGATCATCACGAAAGGAACATTGCATAATGGTTTATTTATGTTAGACACCACTCCACATATCATGAATATAAATGTGTCCAAAAGGAAACGAGATGAGTTGAACAGTGCATACCTGTGGCATTGTAGGCTAGGTCACATCCATGAAAGAAGGATTCAAAAGTTGCTAAATGATGGATATCTAGATCCATTCGACTATGTGTCATATGCAACTTGTGAGCCTTGCATTCGTGGAAAACTGACCAACTCTCCATTTAGTGGAACTGGAGAGAGAGCCACTGAGTTGTTGGAACTCATACATAGTGATGTATGTGGACCCATGTCAACTCATGCCATTGGAGGTTACTCCTACTTCATTACATTTACTGATGATTTCTCAAGGTATGGATATGTGTACTTAATGAAGTACAAGTCCGAGGCCTTTGAGAAATTCAGAGAGTATAAGAATGAGGTGGAGAACCAGACTGGAAAGAGTATCAAAACTCTTCGATCAGATCGAGGAGGTGAGTACTTAAGTACAGAGTTTACTCACTTCCTCAAGGACCATGGGATATTATCCCAATGGACACCTCCTTATACACCTCAGCTCAATGGTGTCTCTGAAAGGAGAAATCGTACATTATTAGATATGGTACGGTCCATGATGAGTTTCGCTGACCTACCCATCTCATTCTGGGGATATGCCCTAGAAACCGCAGCTTACCTTCTGAACAGAGTTCCAATTAAGTTGGTGGTGTCTACACCATATGAGATATGGAAAGGGAAGAAGCCTGATCTTAAAGTAGTTAAGATTTGGGGCTGCTCTGCCCATGTTAAAAGACACAACCCCGATAAGTTAGAATCAAGGACAGGGCGATGTAAATTTGTGGGATACCCCAAGGAAACTTGTGGGTATTACTTCTATCATCTCGAGGACCAAAAGGTCTTTGTAGCTAAGAGAGCAGTGTTCCTTGAGAAGGAACACATTCTTGACGGAGACAGTGGGAGAATGATAGAATTGAGCGAGGTTGGAGAACCAAGCTCAAGCACCACTCTACAGCCCGAGTCTGTTCAGGTATCTAATACACAAGTTTCAACTTTACGCAGGTCTGATAGAGTATCCCATCCTCCTGAGAGATATGTGGGACATATTGTTGGGAAATCATAGGGGGGGCGACATCATATGCGCAGCGGAAGAACAAGAAAACAAAAAATCCCCGATTCCCAAAAAGATGTTCATCGTCGTGCGAAGATTGGTGCGCAAAATCCGCAAAAACACAAAACTGCGTATAGAGATTGTGTTACCTAGGGAGATCGTATATCCCTGTTTCCTTGCAGATCCTTAGGAGAGGGTGAAGGAGGTCAAGCGTCCTCCTCTCTAGCGGTGATCCACACAGCAGGGTTGCGACGACGCTCCTCAAAACTCCAGGCCTACTCTAAGATGGAGAGGGAGAGGAGAATAGGAAGGGCAAGCAAAGACTCTAGCCTATGAGGCTGTGAATCCCTCCTATTTATAGAGATCCCGTGTCAAAACCCTAATGGGTCCTTTCCCTAGTGGGTATTGGATCTGCATCCAATAAGACAAGGGCTCCGTCGGATATCTCATATCCGAACCTCTACTCATCGCAATGCCTACCATATGTGTGTGACCCTCTAGGCCCAATATCGAGCTGGCCGTAAGTCATACCTGTCAGAACTCCTTCTAACTAAGTGAATTATTATCTCTGTAATAATTCACTCGACTCATCGACTACGGAAGTACTAGGCCACTACGCCGTAGTCCCCAGACGATACAGGGGAATCCAATCCATTGGACCTGTCTGTCCTCAGTTACCATGTACCTATAGTCCCTCATCCATCTAATATCCCAGAGACCGTATATTGAGCATGGTGCTGTCAGACCCATACGGTTTCTACTCGAGTCTCGCTCTAATCGGATTCTCCCGGAGAACTCTTTCTCTCTCAACCCGAATGACCCTGGCCAGGGATTTGTCTGAGCAAGAACACATGGGATATTCCTCTCATGATACCGAGAGTGGATGATCCTCTATCGACACTCAATAGCCCTCGTAAGGTCGACTACCACTCCCAATGACCAGCTGTACTAGATCTGGGAACAGCCAAACCTATAAGTCTGGTATCAAAGAGTGGAGCACTCATACAGGACATCCTTGGTGTCTCAAGTCTAAGAACCAGATACACCACTAGGACTACGGAATTGTTGTCTGACAATAAGGCATCATCAACCATCCAGCATTCCGTAAGCGGATCAATCAGTGAACTCATTCTCCAATGAGCACCTGTATTGTATCCCTAGTGTCCCTACACGAGCAGCTATGAGACCAGCTGCATCCATCATATGGACGGGTATACAGCACACCAGTCTATCCGGTTATCACGATGTCCCTCTCGAGTAACCTATGACCGGGATTATTTAGGATATGTGTTTAAAGGTGAATCGATCTCATTATCGTGATCTCATCACGATCTGATTCCCATTGCACAAATCCAAGGACATCACAATATATATGCATTTATGCAATAGTTATAAAGTGATATACGCCAAAATATAATAAGCAAAAAGATTCTGTATCAAGTCACACGTGCCATCACTCACGTGATTGGCTTGCTGGGCACTTATGACTAGCAATCTCCCACTTGACCTAAAGCCAATCACCTATGTGTCTGATCCCCATCAGACCCCTGTGACGCTCAAAGACAATCTGAGACAATGGCTTTGTTAGTGGATCTGCAATGTTATCTTCGGATGGAACTCTTTCCACTGCTACATCTCCTCGGGTCACGATCTCTCTGATAAGGTGGAACCTCCTCAGAACATGCTTAGATTTCTGATGAGACCTAGGTTCCTTCGCTTGAGCAATTGCCCCGTTGTTGTCGCAATATAGGGAAATCGGCTCCTCACTATCCGGCACGACTCCCAAATCTGTGATGAACTTCTTCAACCAGACTCCTTCCTTTGCTGCATCTGATGCAGCAATGTACTCCGCCTCTGTGGTCGAGTCAGCAGTGGTATCTTGCTTGGAACTCTTCCAGCACACTGCTCCTCCATTCAAGGTGTACACATACCCTGAATTCGACTTGCTATCATCGACATCAGACTGAAAACTTGAGTTAGTGTAGCCTTCAACCTTAAGGCTATTACCTCCATATACTAGTAAAAGATCCTTAGTCCTTCTCAAGTACTTAAGGATACACTTTACTGCTTTCCAGTGCTCCAAGCCTGGATCCACCTGATACCTGCTCGTGACACTCAGAGCATGCGCTATATCAGGCCTAGTACATAGCATGGCATACATGATAGACCCTATTGCTGAGGCATAAGGTATCATATCCATGTTCGCCCTTTCTTCTGGAGTCTTTGGGGACATACTCGTAGAAAGCGATATCCCATGTCTCATCGGTATGAGACCTCTTTTGGAATTTTCCATGCCAAACCTTTTGACAATAGTTTCTATGTACCTGGACTGGGACAAGCCAAGCATCCTTTTGGATCTATCTCTATAGATTCTAATCCCCAAGATATAAGATGCTTCTCCTAAGTCCTTCATGGAGAAGTGTCTAGATAACCAAGCCTTTATTGTGGATAGCATTCCTATGTCATTCCCAATGATGAGGATGTCATCCACATATAACACCAAAAAGCTAATAGCGCTCCCACTTACCTTTCTGTATACACAAGGCTCATCTTCGTTCTTAACGAAGTCATAAGATCTGATTGCCTCATCAAATCTTATGTTCCAACTTCGGGAAGCTTGCTTTAGTCCATAAATGGATCTAAGCAACCTACACACCTTATCTGGGCAGTTCTTGGACACGAATCCCTCAGGTTGCATCATATACACCTCCTCCTCCAGGTTCCCGTTGAGGAATGCGGTTTTCACATCCATCTGCCAGATCTCATAATCATAGTGTGCTGCAATAGCCAATAGAATTCTGATGGATTTTAGCATTGCTACGGGTGAGAAAGTTTCGTCGTAGTCAACACCTTGCCTTTGACGATACCCCTTAGCCACTAGCCTTGCTTTATAGGTCTCTACCTTTCCATCTACTCCGATCTTTTTCTTAAAGATCCACTTGCAACCGATGGGTACAATACCTTTGGGTGCATCAACTAGGTTCCAAACCTTATTGGAGTACATAGAATCCATCTCAGAATTCATGGCTTCTTTCCACTTCCCGGAGTCTATACTCATAATAGCCTCCTCGTAGGTCTGAGGATCAATATCCTCTACATCCTCTGCAATAATATGTCCCACATATCTCTCAGGAGGATGGGATACTCTATCAGACCTGCGTAAAGTTGAAACTTGTGTATTAGATACCTGAACAGACTCGGGCTGTAGAGTGGTGCTTGAGCTTGGTTCTCCAACCTCGCTCAATTCTATCATTCTCCCACTGTCTCCGTCAAGAATGTGTTCCTTCTCAAGGAACACTGCTCTCTTAGCTACAAAGACCTTTTGGTCCTCGAGATGATAGAAGTAATACCCACAAGTTTCCTTGGGGTATCCCACAAATTTACATCGCCCTGTCCTTGATTCTAACTTATCGGGGTTGTGTCTTTTAACATGGGCAGAGCAGCCCCAAATCTTAACTACTTTAAGATCAGGCTTCTTCCCTTTCCATATCTCATATGGTGTAGACACCACCAACTTAATTGGAACTCTGTTCAGAAGGTAAGCTGCGGTTTCTAGGGCATATCCCCAGAATGAGATGGGTAGGTCAGCGAAACTCATCATGGACCGTACCATATCTAATAATGTACGATTTCTCCTTTCAGAGACACCATTGAGCTGAGGTGTATAAGGAGGTGTCCATTGGGATAATATCCCATGGTCCTTGAGGAAGTGAGTAAACTCTGTACTTAAGTACTCACCTCCTCGATCTGATCGAAGAGTTTTGATACTCTTTCCAGTCTGGTTCTCCACCTCATTCTTATACTCTCTGAATTTCTCAAAGGCCTCGGACTTGTACTTCATTAAGTACACATATCCATACCTTGAGAAATCATCAGTAAATGTAATGAAGTAGGAGTAACCTCTAATGGCATGAGTTGACATGGGTCCACATACATCACTATGTATGAGTTCCAACAACTCAGTGGCTCTCTCTCCAGTTCCACTAAATGGAGAGTTGGTCAGTTTTCCACGAATGCAAGGCTCACAAGTTGCATATGACACATAGTCGAATGGATCTAGATATCCATCATTTAGCAACTTTTGAATCCTTCTTTCATGGATGTGACCTAGCCTACAATGCCACAGGTATGCACTGTTCAACTCATCTCGTTTCCTTTTGGACACATTTATATTCATGATATGTGGAGTGGTGTCTAACATAAATAAACCATTATGCAATGTTCCTTTCGTGATGATCTTATCATCTAATAATATCGAACAACCATTGTTCTCAAAAACAAATTTATATCCACTAACTGTTAAACATGAAATGGAGATAATGTTTTTGATAATAGAAGGAACAAAATAACATGCATCTAATGCAATAAAAGCTCCACTAGGCAGATGTAGGGCGACCTCGCCAACAGCTAATACAGCAACTTTTGCTCCATTACCCATCTTGAGGTCCATCTCGCCTCTCTCTAGTCTCCTAGGCCTTGCCAGAACCTGCAACGAATTACATATATGATAAGCACTACCGGTATCTAATACCCATGTGTTATCATAAGAGTTTGACAAATGGAGACTGATCATGAATGTACCTGAAGCTTCATCAAGCTTTTGTTTCGCCCTTTCTGCAAGGTACTCTTTACAGTTTCTCTTCCAGTGCCCATCTTTACCACAGTGGAAGCACTGGCCTTTGTCCTTTGTTGGGTCTTTCTTAGCAACCTTTGCTTTACCTTGTTTGCCCTTGCCCTTTCCCTTCTTAAGGGACCTTTCTGCTTTCCTTTTCTTTCTGGTCTCACCAGTGTAGAGAACTGGCTTCTCTTTCTTAATAGTACTCTCTGCCTCCCTCAACATATTGAGGAGCTCTGGGAGAGTCACCTCAAGCTTGTTCATATTAAAGTTCATTATGAACTGTAAAAAGGAATCTGGTAGGGACTGAAGCACAATGTCCACACACAAGTTATCCTCTAGGACCATTCCTAGACCTGTGAGTTTCTCTATCCACTCAATCATCTTTAGGACATGGTTCTGAACCGGTGTCCCCTCAGTCATCCTAGCGCGGAAAAGGCTCTTGGATATCTCATATCGTTGAGTCCTTCCCTGTTCCTCAAACAATTTACGGACATGTAGGAGAATGGATCTGGCATCCATCTTTTCATGTTGTCTCTGTAACTCTGGAGTCATAGAGCCCAACATATAGCACTGAGCAAGAGTGGAGTCATCAATATACTTCACGTAGCGAGCGATCTCATCCTCGCTTGCCCCTTCTTCGGGCGTAGTCATCACTATATCAAGGACGTACACGATTTTCTCCGCTGTGAGAACAATTCTCAAGTTACGGAGCCAATCCGTATAATTTGGACCAGTGAGGCGGTTGACATCAAGTATGCCACGTAAGGGATTTGAAAGCGACATTTTCTGAAAATAAAGATGTAGCAAAAATGAATAACATGCAGATTTTGCAAGAAATAAACTATCAAGATATGGACTTCTATCTTAATATGCTCCCACTATTTTACTAACGAGTCACGCGACACCCTCAGCACGTGAAACGGAAGTCTCCGGCAGACTTCTAGTGGGGATCAGGATCCAATCAGCGTCTTAGTGTAACCTCGAGGGACTCGACCAATCACACTAAGCCTAAAAGGTAGACAACTCTTGCCGATCACAACTCCTTGTGATTCCCGTCCTGTTCGGCCTCCGAATCACCATGGCCTCGAGGGACTCGACCAACCATGATGCTCGGTTAAGTCAACACCTTCGTTACAAGATGAGTCTGATTTGATGATATACCCTCGAGGGACTCGACCAAGCATATCATGCCCTCAGGTCACCGGTGACATCTCTATGTCGTAAGCAAGATAGCGAATCGCGATATAGGTGAGTCTCGAGGGACTCGACCAACTCAACCTACACCGGGATTCGGTTCCTACTCATAACGATGGAAGGCCACGTGGGTCAATCTAATTGCCTCACGTTTACCGACTTAATATTATCGAGAGATGTTTCTATGATTTGGTCTCCTAATATGACATGTCACACATATACATATTTAATATATATCTACATCGCATGCAAATATATATACATATCTAGTATGTGTATAATCAATCACACCAGATGATCATGGACCACAACCTAATATGATTAGGCCCGAGCCAGTAGGCCTAATCACTCACATCAAGATCTATGTGTGTAACGGTGCATCTCCATGCCCTGTGATCGTCCATCTCGTCCTCGTCGGTTCCGTCGACATCTTGATGCATCTCCATGCATCACGATCGTCCGTCTCGTGGGTCCCGCTATCGCATCCACGCTCCCGCTGCGCCTCCTCATGTGATTACAACTTAATCATAGGCACGCAGGCCCGACAATAAACGAGAAATATAATGGAGGTTCGCAGACCTCAATAATAATAATCACAAGTACACACATCACACGGTCCATGATCATCCGTCCACACATCATACATCACATGTATAAATAATCATCATAATGTAGGACTACTAGATAATAATAAAAATAATAATCAACTAAACCTTTTAATTAATTAATATTTTCTGAAATCAGGGACATGTAGGGAATTTCTCAATTCCTAAGGGTATTTTCGTAATTTGGACAAAAGACAGAAACTGGAATTTATCAAATTCATAGGGGCAAAACTGTCTTTTTGCCCAAAACCCTAATTCCCCCTCTTTGCACGTGTGACTTGAGTGTCATAAGTGCCCAGCAAGCCAATCACGTGAGTGATGGCACGTGTGACTTGATACAGAATCTTTTTGCTTATTATATTTTGGCGTATATCACTTTATAACTATTGCATAAATGCATATATATTGTGATGTCCTTGGATTTGTGCAATGGGAATCGGATCGTGATGAGATCACGATAATGAGATCGATTCACCTTTAAACACATATCCTAAATAATCCCGGTCATAGGTTACTCGAGAGGGACATCGTGATAACCGGATAGACTGGTGTGCTGTATACCCGTCCATATGATGGATGCAGCTGGTCTCATAGCTGCTCGTGTAGGGACACTAGGGATACAGTACAAGTGCTCATTGGAGAATGAGTTCACTGATTGATCCGCTTACGGAATGCTGGATGGTTGATGATGCCTTATTGTCAGACAACGATTCCGTAGTCCTAGTGGTGTATCTGGTTCTTAGACTTGAGACACCAAGGATGTCCTGTATGAGTGCTCCACTCTTTGATACCAGACTTATAGGTTTGGCTGTTCCCAGATCTAGTACAGCTGGTCATTGGGAGTGGTAGTCGACCTTACGAGGGCTATTGAGTGTCGATAGAGGATCATCCACTCTCGGTATCATGAGAGGAATATCCCATGTGTTCTTGCTCAGACAAATCCCTGGCCAGGGTCATTCGGGTTGAGAGAGAAAGAGTTCTCCGGGAGAATCCGATTAGAGCGAGACTCGAGTAGAAACCGTATGGGTCTGACAGCACCATGCTCAATATACGGTCTCTGGGATATTAGATGAATGAGGGACTATAGGTACATGGTAACTGAGGACAGACAGGTCCAATGGATTGGATTCCCCTGTATCGTCTGGGGACTACGGCGTAGTGGCCTAGTACTTCCGTAGTCGATGAGTCGAGTGAATTATTACAGAGATAATAATTCACTTAGTTAGAAGGAGTTCTGACAGGTATGACTCACGGCCAGCTCGATATTGGGCCTAGAGGGTCACACACATATGGTAGGCATTGCGATGAGTAGAGGTTCGGATATGAGATATCCGACGGAGCCCTTGTCTTATTGGATGCAGATCCAATACCCACTAGGGAAAGGACCCATTAGGGTTTTGACACGGGATCTCTATAAATAGGAGGGATTCACAGCCTCATAGGCTAGAGTCTTTGCTTGCCCTTCCTATTCTCCTCTCCCTCTCCACCTCAGAGTAGGCCTGGAGTTTTGAGGAGCGTCGTCGCAACCCTGCTGTGTGGATCACCGCTAGAGAGGAGGACGCTTGACCTCCTTCACCCTCTCCTAAGGATCTGTAAGGAAACAGGGATATACGATCTCCCTAGGTAACACAATCTCTATACGCAGTTTTGTGTTTTTGCGGATTTTGCGCACCAATCTTCGCACGACGATGAACATCCTTTTGGGAAGAGGGGATTTTTGTTTTCTTGTTCTTCCGCTGCGCATATGATGTCGCCCCCCCTATGATTTCCCAACAGATTGTTGGTCATAATGTTGAAAAAAATTGAAAAGCTTAAAAGAGAGCTAAGTCTTTTGCCTTGAAAGACTTGAGATCGGTGAAACAAATACTTGGCATAAAGATTTTTTGTGATAGGAAGAAAAGAAAGATTTGGCTATCTCATGAGACCTACATTGAAAAGGTTCTTGAAAGATTCAACATGAGTAAAGCCAAAGTAGTTTGTTCTCCACTTGTAGGTCATTTCAAGCTTAGATCGAAACAATGTCCTATAAGTGAGAAAGAAAAAGGAGAAATGTCTAGAGTACCTTACTTATCTGCAGTAGGCAGTTTGATGTATGCTATGATTCGTACTAGGCCAGATATAACTTATGCAGTTGGAGTTGTTAGCTGATTTCTAACTAATCCTGGAAAGGAACATTGGGCAGTAGTGAAATGGATATTAAGATATCTAAGAGATACTTCTAAGTTGTGTTTATATTTTGGCAGTGATGAACCTATGTTAGAAGGGTACACAAATGTCACAATGGCAGGTGATACTGATTCTAGGAAGTCTATTTCGAGGTTCTTGATGACATTTGCAGGGGGAGCAATCTCTTGACAATCTAAGTTACAGAATTGTGTAGCTCTATCAATCACAGAAGCAGAATACATATCAATTACTAAAACTTGCAAGGAAGCTTCATGGATGAAAAAGTTTCTACATGAATTGAGCTTGAAACAGGAAGGATATACTATTTACTATGACAGTCAGTGTCATTCACCTCTCCAAGATTTCAACATACCATTCTAGATCCAAGCATATTGATGTGAAATATCACTAGATTCATGATGTGCTTGAGTTGAAAGAATTACAATTGGAAAATATGCATACCAATGAGAATGAATCAGATATATTGACAAAGTCTTTGCCTAAGGTGAAGCTTAAAGCATATAGGCAAAGAACGGGCTTAGTGCAGCCCACCATATGAGTTGGAGGGGAAGAATTATTAAGTCCAGCCCATATGTGGGCTTAGATAATTGGACCTTTTAAACCCAAATCATTAATTAAAAGGTAAAAGAAGAGGACAGCGAGAGAAAAAAAGAATGAAGAGAGAAAAATGAGAGAGAAAAAATAAGACTTTGAGCTTTTTGCTTGACGATCAGTGGCCAAATGTTATTAGTTTTGGCCTAAATTTTATATAGAGAATCCTTATAACAATCTTTATAATCCTAACGGTGTTGATGTAGTTCATCCTCTCCGAGGTACTTTCCTGCTATACCCATTTTGTGAGACCTAGAATTCTTCTTTTGATGAGATCTATCTGTGATGATGATATGCTATTCTTGAGCCAAGATATATGTTCTTGATGGAATTATGATCCTCTAGTTATTCTAGAAAAGATTTATTGTAAACCTGTTATCATTATTATTGATAGTGAAAGTTTGAGGTGGACTATGATCTCATGATTTTTCCCAATAATTCTTGATAAGTGATTAGAAGATAAAATTTGATTGAGGAAATCTCTCTTAACTAACTGATTTTGATAGAGGAAATCTTTTCCTCTGTATAAATGTAGTTCAAGTTAATGAAACTTAACAAGTTTATCTCATAACGTCTTGATAAGCCCTAATGGGAAGGATTGGATGGTGTTGTAAGAGATTTGTTTGATAGAATCTAAGTCCTAATGAAACGATTGGATGGTGTTATAAGAGATTTGTTGATGGAGTCTAACGTGTACAATAATATATGATTATTGGAGTAGCTCATATGATTGGAGAACTATGATTTTGGAAAGAAAAAGTAAACTTCACAAAAAACATATGGCATGATATAAAAACTTTTTAAGTTTGAGGAACGTAAATTTATAATATTTAAATTTTGATATTATTTTATATGAAACATACGGGCATAGTCATAGATAATATAAACAATCAAATATTTTAAGTTTTTAAAGCGTTGGTCATCTGCCCGATGGGTCTACAGCGAGCCTAAGAAACTACACCCCTTCAAATTACCGAACTGCCCCGTGTACGTATCGTATTTTGCAGTATATGGATGGAAAACTAACCTCACCACTCGAACGGTCTGATGGCTCGGACACTGGCATCACCATCATCATCTGACCAGTGGTGTTCACACGAATCAGGAGCACCAGGAGACTTTGCGGGAACGTGAACGAACGTTCTCGGCTCCTTGAAGCTTCCCACCACCGCCATAGGCGACCAGACCCTTTACTCCACGATAATACAACGACTACGAGAGCCGTGTGAGCCAGCAGATTCGAAGAACGTAAACTTCCCGCGATGACCCACTCCACGTCTACCGTGTCGCAGCCATATAAGACAAGGCAGACCCCAACATGGGAATCATCTCTCTTCTTTTGCCTTGCAACTTTGTTTTCTCGTTGGGTCTTCATAGGATGAGTTCCCGCATAGCAGGGTCAACGCTGCTCCGGCACCTCGGTCCTCGCCTCTTCTTCTCCGCTGCCGCAGCCCGTGCCCCCACCGCTGGAGAGCCGGCATGCTCGTTGCTCCTCTCCGGATCCGCCTCCTTGGCACCCGCCCGGTCGCCCGCAGCCGTGCTAGTGCGCCTTTTCCCCGTACGTATGACCAGCACCACGGCGGCTCAGGCTTTCGGTGGAGAGCAGGAAGGGAAGGCAAAGCCTTCTGCCGCTTCGAGGGAGGCGACTGCCGTCCCGCCGAGCGAGCGCAAGGCCGTTGCGAGCTATTGGGGCATCCAGCCATCCAAGATCATCAAGGAGGACGGCACCCCCTGGAGGTGGTCTTGCTTCATGGTAAGCGATCCTTTTTCATCCAACCATGTTCTTTCGTTCTCCTCGTTGCTGTTTCCTATTTGATCTTTAATGCTATTGCTAGTAATCTGAACGACAATATATGTTACATCCCGCAGCCGTGGGAGACGTACAAGGCGGATACCTCGATTGATCTCAAGAAGCACCACGTCCCCGCGACGCTCCTCGACAAGCTCGCTTACTGGATGGTAAAAGCTCTCCGAGTCCCGACCGACATCTTCTTCCAGGTACGTACGCCGCTTTTTTTCCGATAGAGTTTTCGTCTTCCCCAAGAAATAGAAAGATACGATTTCCCTTGTATTTACAGTAAGCAATCAATTTACTATTCGGTGAGATTCCCTTTAATTCGGGTGTCAAATCACAGCGTTGGTTTGGTAGTCTTTAAAAGGTTTGTAGGAGTTTGCGGTTAACTTACTGCATGCCCAAAACAGAGGAGGTATGGGTGCCGCGCGATGATGTTGGAGACGGTGGCGGCCGTTCCGGGGATGGTGGGTGGCATGTTCCTCCACCTCCGCTCCCTCCGCCGTTTCGAACAAAGCGGCGGGTGGATCCGCGCGCTGCTGGAGGAGGCGGAGAACGAGCGGATGCACCTGATGACGTTCATGGAGGTGGCACAGCCTCGGTGGTACGAGCGCGCCCTCGTGATCGCCGTGCAGGGCGTCTTCTTCAATGCATACTTCCTCGGTTACCTCGTCTCGCCCAAGTTCGCCCACCGCGTGACGGGATACCTGGAGGAGGAGGCCATCCATTCATACACCGAGTTCCTCAGGGACCTGGAGGCCGGTGAGATCGACAACGTCCCCGCCCCCGCCATCGCCATTGACTACTGGCGCCTCCCCGCCGATGCCACGCTGAAGGACGTCGTCATGGTTGTCCGTGCTGATGAGGCGCACCATCGTGACGTCAATCACTTCGCTTCGGTATGTTTCTGTCCTGCCTTCCACTCTCCGAAGCGTATAGATATGTGGTTATGTTACTGAGATGCTTCTGGTTGGCGATCGCAGGACATCCATTACCGGGGGATGGAACTCAAGGATATACCTGCACCGCTAGGTTATCACTGAACTGCTGCTAGGTGTTACGTCTCTGTGTTCTGCCAGACGAGTACAAAACTGTTTATAAATAAATCCGACTGTGTACATGGATTTATCTTCCAGCAGAAATACTCTCTATCCTCGGCTTTTACTGAGTCATGATTATGATTCTGTGCGATGATAATTTCATGGATTAAATTTGTTTGTTTGGACTGCTCTCATAGATCTATATGGATTATGAGGCATGGGATTAAATCGTGATCATAATTATGATCTTAGATATTGGAGTCTGCGATGTTCATTTCAATCCTATTTGCTGTAATTGTCTAGCCCGCTGCAGTATTTCTAAGAAATCACATTTGACAAGGCCCACCTTGTTAAAAGCTACAAAAACAATCGCAAGAATATAGCTAAGAAACCCACATTTGACAAGGCACATATTCAACGCTGTCGTTTAAGTCAACCCACACATTCTTGCAGGCCCTTTGGTAGCAAAATTGAGAGCTTCTAAAATAGCCTCGAACTCAGCTTACAAAAACAGAGCAAGCTGTAATTGATTTACACCCCGCTGCGACTAGATTTCCTGCTTATCTTTGAGAACGAAACCCAACCTTGCAACGCAATTAACACTCGAAAAAGATGCAACAGTTTCAATAGAGAAATCGAAATTACAAGAGCGGAACATGAGCTACTGTTGGATCCAATGTGCCTCATCTCCCTTAGGCTGATTCATCACATTCATGTCCTCATTGGTTAAAATAAGCATCTTACATCATGACTAAAATTGGGTCTTACAGTTTAGAAAATGGCAATCTAACCTAATGGTGGACAAAATCCTAACGGTTCTAAATAAACAGGATAAACGTATCGACAGAAAGCTTCGGGCCGTGGATTCGAGTATCGGGCAAAAAATAGCAGATATTGCGCCAAGGATATCGGAGTTGCGGAGTCAACTGATCGATTGGGTAATAGGCCGCAAAAAAGGACGATGCGTCGAAGAATCGGACGAAGCGTCGAGGGACCAATGATATGTCGGACAACTTGATTAATGCTTAGTATTAATTGTCTAGATCGAAGTGTGTTTTACATGTGTAGGATTAACTACGATAGCAAGACATGAAGTAAAATGAAGTCCCGGAGTCAAGGACGTGACTTCGTTGAGAGTTCGAGAGTTCGTCGGAAGTCCGAACGTTCGATGGAAGTTCTGGCGGAACCAGCCGGGAAGTCTCAGAGCTTGCCAAAGAAGCTCGTCGGAACTCGCCAAGAAGATCATCGTGAAGTCCAGGAGCTTGTCGGGAGTCCGCCGGAACATTGCCGAGAGATCATCGGAAGTTCGTCGGAAGATCACCGGAAGCTCGTCGGAAGAATAGACATAGGGACTTGTTTAGCTTAGCAAATGTCTTAGGATTTCATAGTTAGCACGTAATTGGGTTTGGATTTGGGCCAACCCAATTAGGGTCAACTAGGCCCATGTAAGAACTGTGTTTGGCCCAATAAGAGGCTCAAACAGTGCCCCAAGAAGTCTCACAATCGTGGCACAATCTTCGAGACTATGTCAGGCGGTGGTACCGCTAGTCTAGGCGGTTGTACTGCCCCTAAAAGGGCCAGGCGGTGGTACCGCCAGTCTAGTTCGTGGTACCGCCCAACACTGCCCCCTAGGCGGTGGTACCGCCAGACTTGGGTGGTGGTACTACCAGACCTGAGCGGTGGTACCGCCCGTTCTCGGGGAACCTGGGATGGAAAAGTTTTAGGCTCCAAGTTTGAATCAACTTGAAGCCTATAAATACCCCTCTCATCCCTGGTTAAAGCACATAAGCACAGAGAGTTTAAAAGTAAAGAATCACTGTAGAAATCTCTTATGAGAATCCTCCTCTAGTCTAAGTGTTAGAATTCTATTTAGAGAGGAGAGTGAGTGCTTTTAAGGGTTATCTCCTAAACCCGTGAAAAGGAGAAGAGGGGTGTAAAAGGTGATTGGCCTTCGCCTATTGAAGGAATGCCTCTAGTGGACGCCGGTGAGCTCGTCGGAGGAGGAAGCCGAAAGTGGATGTAGGTCACGTTGACCGAACCACTCTAAAACTACCGAGTTCTCTAGTTTGAATTTTATTCTTGCTATTACCTTACTACAAACCTCTTTAAGTACTTACTGCCTTCAATTCTTTTCTGTACACTTTCAAGCTAACTTTACAAAGCCGGTTTTATCAAAACGAAATATTTTTGAAGACGTGATTTTACCGCTACACTAATTCATCCCCCCTCTTAGTGCCGACCCTTAATCCTAACACGTACGATTCCTCCTTTATGTCACACCATTGAGCTGAGGTGTATAAGGAGGTGTCCATTGGGATAAAATCCCATTATCCTTGAGGAGCTGGGTAAACTCTGTACTTAAGTACTCACCTCCTCGATCTGATCGAAGAGTCTTGATACTCTTTCTAGTATGGTTATCCACTTCATTCGTATACTCTTTGAATTTCTCAAAAGCCTCGGACTTATACTTCATTAAGTACACATATTCATACCTTGAAAAATCATCAGTAAAGATAATAAAGTAGGAGTAACCACAAATGGCATGAGTTGACATGGGTCCACATACATCACTATGTATGAGTTCCAGTAATTCAGTGACTCTTTCTCCAGTTCCACTAAATGAAGAATTGGTCAGTTTTCTACGAAGGCAAGGCTTGCAGGTTGCATATGACTCATAGTTGAATGGATCTAGATATCCATCCTTTAACAACTTTTGAATCCTTCCCTCGTTGATGTGACCTAGCCTACAATGCCACAAGTATGCACTGTTCACCTCATCTCATTTCCTCTTAGACACACTTACATTCATGATATATGGAGTAGTGTCTAGCATAAACAAACCATTATGCAATATTTCTCTCGACAATCTTCTCGGCTTTGCTAGAATATACAACATATTGCAAATGTGATCAGCAATACCGGTATCCAATACCAATGCACTATCACAAAAATCTGACAATTGGATACTGATCATGAATGTACTTGAAGCTTTTCCAAGCTTCTGTTTCGCCCTCTCTACAAGGTACTCTTTGCAGTTCCTCTTCCAATGCCCATCTTTGCCATAGTGGAAGCAATGACCTTTGTCCTTTGCCGGGTCTTTCTTAGCAACCTTTGCTTTACCTGGTCTGCCCTTGCCCTTGCCATTCTTAAGGGACTTTTCTACTTTCCTTTTCTTTTTAGTCTCACCAATGTAGAGAACTGGCTTCTTCTTTTTGATAGTGCTCTCTACCTCCCTCAACATATTGAGGAGCTTTGGGAGAGTCACCTCAAGCTTGTTCATATTAAAATTCATTATAAACTGTGAAAAGGAATCTGGTAGGGACTGAAGCACAATGTCCACACACAAGTTATCCTCTAGGACCATTCCTAGACCTGTGAGTCTCTCTATCCACTCAATCATCTTTAGGACATGGTACTTAACTGGTGTCCCCTCAGTCATCCTAGCATAGAAGAGGCTCTTGGATATCTCATATCACTGAGTCCTTCCCTGTTCCTCAAATAGTTTGCAGACCTGTAGGAGAATGGATCTGACATCCATCTTTTCATGTTGTCTCTATAACTCAAGAGTCATAGAGCCCAACATGTAATACTGGGCAAGAGTGGAGTCATTAATGTACTTCACGTAGTGAGCGATCTCATCCTCGCTTGCCCCTTCCTCGGGCGTAGGCATCACTATATCAAAGACGTACATGATTTTCTCCGCTGTGAGAATAATTCTCAAGTTGCAGAGCCAATCCGTATAATTTGGACCAATGAGGCAGTCGACATCAAGTATGCCACGTAAGGGATTTGAAAGCGATATTTTCTGAAATGAAAAATGCAGCAGAAATAAATAACATACATATTTTAAAAAAATAAACAATCAAGATATAGACTTCTATCTTAATATGCTCCCACTAATTTACTGGCAAGTCACGCGACACCCTCAACACGTAAAACGAAAGTCTCCGGCAGACTTCTAGTGGGGATCAGGATCCAATCAGCGTCTTAGTGTAACCTCGAGGGACTTGACCAATCACACTAAGCCCAAAAGGTAGGCAACTCTTGCCGATCACAACTCCTTGTGATTCCCATCTTGTTCGGCCTCCAAATCACCATGGTCTCGAGGGACTCGACCAACCATGATGTTCGGTTAAGTCAAAACCATCGTTACATAACGAGTTTGATTCGATGATATACCCTCGAGGGACTCGACCAAGCATACCATGTCCTCAAGTTACCAGGGACATCTCTATGTCGTAGGCAAGATAGCGAATCGCGATATAAGTGAGCCTCGAGGGACTCGACCAACTCAACCTATACCGGTAATCGGTCCCTACCTATAACGATGGAAGGCCACATGGGTCAATCTAATTGCCTTGCGTTTACTAACTTAATATTATCGAGAGAGGGGCATCTATGATTTGGTCTCCTAATATGACATGTCACATATATACATATTTAATATATATCAACATCGCATGCAAATATATATACATATCTAGTAGGTGTATAAGCAATCATATCAGATGATCATGGACCACAACCTAATGTGATCAGGCCTGAGCCAGTGGGCCTAATCACTCACATCAAGATCTATGTGCGTAGTAGTGCATCTTTATGCCCTGTGATCATCCATCTCGTCCTCGTCAGTTCCATCGGCATTTCAACGCATCTCCATGCATCGCGATCGTCCTTCTAGTGGGTCCCGCTATCACTTCCACGCTCTTGCTATGCCTCCTCGTGTGATTATAACTTAATCATAGGCTCGCAGGCCCGAAAATAAATGAGAAATAAAATGGAGGCTCGCAAGCTCCAATAATAATAATCACAAGTACACACATCATATGGTCCATGATCATCCATCCATATATTATACTGTTGGGAAATCTTGGGGGCGACATCATATGCGCAGCAGAAGAACAAGAAAACAAATTTCCCGATTCCCAAAGAGATGTTCGTCATCGTGCGAAGATTGGTGCGCAAAATCCGTAAAACTTAAAACTGTGTATAGAGTAGATTGTGTTACCTAGGGAGATCGTATATCCCTGTTTCCTTGCAGATCCTTAGGAGAGGGTGAAGGAGGTCAAGCGTCCTTCTCTCTAGCGGTGATCCACACAGCAGGGTTGCGACGACGCTCCTCAAAACTCCAGGCCTGCTCTGAGGTGGAGAGGGAGAGGAGAATAGGAAAGGCAAGCAAAGGCTCTAGCCTATGAGGGTTTGAATCCCTCCTATTTATAGAGGTCCCCTATCAAACCCTAACGGGTCCTCCCCTAGTGGGTATTGGATCTGCATCCAATAAGACAAGGGCTCCATCGGATATCTCATATCCGAACCTCTACTCATCGTAATGCCTACCATATGTGTGTGACCCTCTAGGCCCAATATCGAGCTGGCCGTGAGTCATACTTGTCAGAACTCCTTCTAACTCAGTGAATTATTATCTCTGTAATAATTCACTCGACTCATCGACTACGGATGTACTAGGCCACTACGTTGTAGTCCCCAGACGATACAGGGGAATCCAATCCATTGGACCTGTCTGTCCTTAGTTACCGTGTACATATAGTCCCTCATCCCTCTAATATCCCAGAGACCATATATCGAGCATGGTGCTGTCAGACCCATACGGTTTCTACTCCAGTCTCGCTCTAATCGGATTCTCTCGAAGAAACCTTTCTCTCTCAACCCGAATGACCCTAGCTAGGGATTTGTCTGAGCAAGAACACATGGGATATTCCTCTTATGACGCCGAGAGTGGATGATCCTCTATCAACACTCAATAGCCCTCGTAAGGTCGACTACCACTCCCAATGACCAGCTGTACTAGATCTGGGACAGCCAAACCTATAAGTCTGGTATCAAAGAGTGGAGCACTCATACAGGACATCCTTGGTGTCTCAAGTCTAAGGACCAGATACACCACTAGGACTACGGAATCGCTGTCTGACAATAAGGCATCATCAACCATCCAGCATTCCGTAAGCGGATCAATCAGTGAACTCATTCTCCAATGAGCACCTGTACTATATCCCTAGTGTCCCTACACGAGCAGCTATGAGACCAGCTGCATCCATCATATGAACGGGTATACAGCACACCAATCTGTCCGGTTATCACGATGTCCCTTTCGAGTAACCTATGACCGAGATTATTTAGGATATGTGTTTAAAGGTGAATCGATCCCATTATCATGATCTCATCACGATCCGATTCCTATTGCACAAATCCAAGGATATCACAATATATATATATATATATATATATATATATATATATATATATATATATATATATATATATATATATATATATATATATATATATATATATATATATATATATATATATACATTTATGCAATAGTTATAAAGTGATATACGTTAAAATATAATAAGCAAAAAGATTCTGTATCAAGTCACACGTGCCATCACTCACGTGATTGGCTTGCTGGGCACCTATGACTAGCAATCTCCCACTTGACCTAAAGCCAATCACCTATGTATCTGATCCCCATCAGACCCCTATGACGCTCAAAGACAATATGAGACCATGGCTTTGTCAATGGATCTGCAATGTTATCTTCTGATGGAACTCTTTCCACTACTACATCTCCTCGGGTTACGATCTATTTGATAAGCTAGAACCTCCTCAGAACACTTCTGATGAGACCCGAGTTCCCTTATTTGAGTAATCGCCCCATAGTTATCGCAATATAAGGAAGTCGGCTTCTCGCTATCCAGCACGACTCCCAAATCTGTGATGAACTTCTTCAACCAGACTCCTTCCTTTGCTGCATCTGATGCAGCAATGTACTCTGCCTCTATGGTCGAGTCAGCAGTAGTATCTTACTTGGAACTCTTCCAGCACACTGCTCCTCCATTCAAGGTGTACACGTACCCCAAATTTGACTTTCTATTATCGACATCAGACTGAAAACTTGAGTCCGTGTAGCCTTTAACCTTAAGGCTATTACCTCCATATACTAGTAAAAGATCCTTAGTCCTTCTCAAGTACTTAAGGATACACTTTACTGCTTTCTAGTGCTCCAAGCCTGGATCCGCCTGATACCTGCTCGTGACACTCAGAGCATGCGCTATATCAGGCCTAGTACATAGTATGGCATACATGATAGACCCTATTGCTGAGGCATAAGGTATCATATCCATGTTCGCCCTTTCTTCTGGAGTCTTTGCGGACATACTCGTAGAAAGCAATATCCCATGTCTCATCAGTATGAGACCTCTCTTGGAATTTTCCATGCTAAACCTTTTGACAATGGTTTCTATGTACTTGGAGTGAGACAAGCCAAGCATCTTCTTGGATCTATCTCTATAGATTCTAATCCCCAAGATATTGTTAGGATCAAGAGCACTAAGAGGGGGGGGGGGGGGGGTGAATTAGTGCAGTGGAAATCTTTCGATGATAAATACGTTCGAACGATAAAAACGATTTCGGTGTGAAAGCCGATTCTAAGATTACTTTAACTTAAGATCAAGCAAGATGACGTTAAAGTCAATCTATGAAGGCAGTTTGCAGTTATGATGAAAACCAGCATACGAGCGCAAACTGAAATATGATGTTCGTACGAAGAAACTGATTTACGTCTAAATGCTGATTCGTAAATCACTTGATTAGGTGAGATGCAGCTTAAGCAAGGATATTAAGGCAGTTTGTAGTTAAGATAGAAATCAAAATGTAAACGCAAACTGGAATATGATGATCGTACGAAAAAAAATATATTTACGTCTAAACGCTGATTCGGAAAGTGCAAAGCTGAAACCCGATCGTATATGCATAGAAAGTAGTAAGCTTTAGAGGAGGTTTGCAGTAAAGATAAAATGCTCAAAGTAAATGCAAACCGAGATTTAGACTTGTTCGGTCAATCTTGACCTACTCCACTTTTGGCTTCCTCCACCGACGAGGTCACCGATGTCAACTAGAGGCCTTCCTTCAATAGGTGAAGGCCAACCACCCTTTTACAGTTTCACTCCTTTTGACGGGCTTAGGAGACAACCTTTACAGAATTTTCTCTCCTCTCCTCTCTTTACAGCTCAGAACTTGGAAGAAAAGAGGGAGAAGGACTTTTGGCCTTTACAACAATTTTGAGCTCTAAAAATCACATAACAAGATCAAGATTTCAGTGTGTATTCTGTTTCCTTTCAGTACTGAATGGGTGGGGTATTTATAGGCCCCAACCCAATTCAAATTTGGAGCTCAAAACTGTCAATTCCCGGAATTCCGGGATCAGGCGGTTGCACCTCCTGACTGGAGCAGTTGCACCGCCTGGCAAAGCTCGAAGATTGAGCCTCTCGGCGGTGCCACCTCCTGTCAGGGGCGGTTGCACCTCCTCCCAGAGCTCGAAGACCGAGCTCAAGCGGTGCAACCTCCTGACTGAGGCGGTTGCACCACTCAGCCAATGCTCGGAGACCGAGCCCAAGCGGTGCCACCTCCTATCAGGGGTGGTTGCACCGCCCAGTCTCGCTCGGAGACTGAGCCCAGGCGGTGCCACCGCCTGGCTGGAGAGGTTGCACCTCCCAGTCTCGCTCGGAGACTGAGCCCAAGCGGTGCAACCTCCTGCCTTGGGCGGTTCAACCGCCTGACAGAAATCAGGGTCCGAATGGGTTGATCCAATCGACCCAATTTGGGTTTTTTCAGGGGCCAAATTGCCCCAAGATTAAGTTAATGGGATCACCTCCCATTTCTAACTTAATCATTGTGCTAACTACGACATTCCCTAAGACATTTACTGTAACTTGCTCCGGTGCGTCACTCGCTTCTTCCGGCGAGCTTCCGGCGAACTTCCGTCGATCATCCGATGAACCCTCGGTGATGCTCCTACGGACTTCCGGCAAACTCCTGGACTTACGACGATCCACTTGGCGAGTTCCGACGAGCTTCTTTGGCAAGCTCATGGACTTCTCAGATTTGTTCCTATAGAACCTCCGACGATTGTCCGAACATCCGTCGAACTCTCGAACTCCCAACGTGATCATTGTCTTGACTCCGGTGCAACTCCTACTACATGTCTTACTTTTATCGTAGTTAATCCTGCACACTTATCTCAATATATGGATTAGATAACAAATGACAATTGACTTCATCATCAAAATCCGAGATTCAACAATCTCCCCCTTTTTGATGATGACAATCAATTGATAATGGAGTTAACCTTAACTCCCCCTGTCTATATGCCATACTTGAGATAAGTCTTTCTTGAATTCAAAACCTTTAAATTCAAGAGACATATTGATAAGTTAAAATCATTTAAACTTATCAATACTCCCATCATGATTCCCATCATGATGTATCTCTCTGAAGATGATGTCAAGGCTTGACATTCATTTTCAAATTTTACATTTCAAGTTTGAATGATGGTAATAGCAGCAATTCATCATATTGTAAGATATCAACATGTAAAACTGCGAAGTAAGATTTTGATATCATTACATGATGCACACATTTCAAATGATGTTTTAGCAATTATCACATGGTAAGATATCAATACGTAAAATTACGATGCAAGTTTTTTGTTTGATATCTTAACATGATGCAAACAAGGCATAATGCACATTATAGCAATCATGGCGTCTCTTGGTGATGCAAGCATGGCATTAATACTCATATATTTCTGTTAGGACCCTTTTTATAAGCTTTTGAATAATGTTTATTGAGTCTGGTTAGTCTAGTTGTTTATTGAGTTGATTTGGTTCAGTTAGAGTTAAGTAGAGGTTTATTTAATATTTATTTATTATTAGAGTTCAAGTCCTGATGGACTTTGGGTGGAGCTCTATAAATAGGGATGTAATTGCTTCTTTTCGGTAATCTATGAAAAATACTATTCTGTCTTTGGACAAACCCTAGGAGGCCGATCCCCTCGAAGTGATCAAGGAGGGCCGATCCCCTCGAAGTGATCAAGGAGGGCCGATCCCCTCGAAGTGATCAAGGAGGGCCGATCCCCTCGAAGCGATCAAGGAGGCCGATCCCCTCGAAGTGATCATTATCATCCCTTTTCTCATCTTTCTTCCA
Organism: Musa acuminata AAA Group; assembly: GCF_036884655.1. NCBI lineage: Eukaryota > Viridiplantae > Streptophyta > Magnoliopsida > Zingiberales > Musaceae > Musa > Musa acuminata. The sequence continues at coordinate 38,769,527 of NC_088349.1, forward strand.
CGATAAGACTTTAGGGTCTTATCATTTGGTATCAGAGCGACGATAAGACTTTAGGGTCTTATTATTTGGTATCAGAGCCTACTATTTGGTATCAGAGCCTACGATAAGACTTTAGGGTCTTATTATTTGGTATCAGAGCCTACTATTTGGTATCAAAGCCTACGATAAGACTTTAGGGTCTTATCATTTGGTATCAGAGCGGCGATCCTCGGCGTTCTCGCTGTAGTTCGTCATCTCAAAAAAAAAAAAAAAAAAAAAAATTTGAGGGCGAAGCCGGCAGCCACTCACGCTGTTCCTTCTCAACCAAGAAGGAACATTTGCATCCCGACGCACCACCCCTGCTTTCCTTCTCCTCCACCGCCGGCGCTCCTTCCTGGTCGGCGACCACCGCCGCCGCTGCTCCCCGGCCAGCGCCCACCGCTGCCGCTGTGCCCCGGCCAGCAACCTTCTCACCTCGCCTCCTCGCTGCCCGCATCTCGCTCGAGCGAGAAGGGCCGCGGCCGCCAGCGGACCACCCATCGCCGCTTCTACCGTCGGCGACGCTGCCCTAGCCACACCGTCATCACTGCCTTCCCTTGGTTGCAGCTTCGGCCGCGCGATCTGTCGGCGTCGCTGTTTCTGCGGTGCGATAAAAACAGAGCAGCCGCCGGTCCCTCTGCTGCCGCAGGCGCCGGTTGCCTCTACCGCCGCCGCTGCTTCTCGGCCACTTCAACGCCACCCGTCTCGTTCGTTGCCGAGCCACCACCGCTGCCAGCCACCGTGCGACGATCGCCGCACGCCTCCCAGCCGCCGATCCTCCTTGCTCTGCATCTTTTGTAACCGAAACAGGGCTATCACGGCAACTCACATCTGCTGCCCTTGTTTCCAGCCGCCGCCGTCGCCTCGAGCGCCGTCGCCGTCGCCTTCCAGCCGCTGCTCCCCGTGCGACGACCGCCGCTCGCCTCCCAGCCGCTGCTCCCGCTCGCTTCCCAGCCGCTGCTTCCCCTTGCTCTGCATCGGTGGTGACCGAAACAGGGCAGTTACCACCGTCGCAGTCGCGGGTCCCCTTGCTGCCGCAGTCGTGGATCCCCTTGCTGCTGCGAACGCCGGTTGCCACCACCGTCGCCACTGCTGCCCAGCCAGCGACGACGCCGCTCGCTGCCCAGTCTGCCACGACCCTCGCTGCCTCCTTCTCCACCGCCGCCGCTGCGCTCCGGCCAGCAACGACTGCTGCTGCTAGCCACCGCAGCCTTCACCTCAACCCCCTCGATCTGCACCGTTGCTGCAGCCCCCCTTGCTCTGCATCGTTGCCTCAGCCACCGGTTGCCACCACTGTTGCCTCAACCCCGGCCGCTTCATCGCCACCTCCCTCTTGTTCTGCCTTCCTTGGGTCACAACAGTCGCAACCGTCGCCTTTCAGCCTTGGTGCTCTCATCTCACGCAGTGACACAAACACAGGGTAGCTACTCTTCCTCTAACGCAGCGACCGCAGCACTGCTCTTGGCGTCCACCTCCTCGGCAACTTCGCAACGATAGTGTTGATGCCCTTGACCCGACACCAAAAACAGGAGTTGAGATTACAGATTTGTAGTCTTACGCAATGGCCACTGATAACTCGGTGAAAGTACAAATGGAAGCATTGGAAATCAGAATTGAGAATCAACTGCATGAAACACTTAATGATTTCAAAAAGAGTCTATTAGAGAGCCTCAGCAAATTTCAACAAAATGGGGGCTCAAGTTCTACGTTGCACAAATCTGAAAATACAGGAAAATGACCCCAAGATTATGACACAAATTACTCACACATGAAGATGGAATTTCCGAGATGGAAAGATGGAGATCCGACCAATTGGATCTCTAAGGCAGAAAAGTTTTTTCATCTTTATAGAACCCCAGAAGAATCCAAGGTAGAAGTGGCCTCAATCCAACTCGAGGGAGATGCACTCCAGTGGTACGATTGGTATGAAACTTTCCACGGAGTTCCTTCGTGGGAGTAGTTCAAAAGAGGGCTTCTTGTTCGCTTTGGCCCATCCGAATATGAGAATATTGATTGCCAGCTCGCCAAAATTCATCAAACTTCTACAGTGTTAGAATATCAGAGTAAGTTTGAAAGATTATCAAATCAAGCTAGAGAATGGTCGAACCGACAACTTCTGGATATATTTATTGAAGGGCTTATTCCAGAGATCCGGTGTGAAGTTAAGGCTCGTCAACCCCGTACTATGATAGCTGCGATCTCATTTGCAAATCTACATGAGAAAAAAATTAGCAAGGAAAGATCAGTAAGGGGTTTGTACTATGATGAAAAATGGAGTATGGAGCACCAATGTAAACAAGGGCAACATCTGATGATTGAGCCAATTAGAGAGGAACCGAAAGCAGAAGAGTTGGACTCCGATTATGAAGGTATGGAAACTGATGAAGATATTGAAGCCATCACACATACAGTGCATGCATTGGCTGGCTATGCTAACCCACAAACTATAAAAATCGGAGGAACTTTGAAGCATCAACCTATCACTATTTTGATTGATACAGATAGCACTAATAATTTTATGGACAGGAAAGTTGCAGCCCAATTAGCCCACCACATTGAAGGCTGTGATATATTCGAAGCTGATGGAAGGATCTTAACTTATGATAGCAAAGGCTAGGAATTTCTTACAACGATTACTACACTGAAAGATCGACCTATTGCTTACACTGTCAAAAAGTGGAGATCATACTTACTTGATCAACGGGTTGTGATGCGTTGCAGATAGTCTATGGCTAGTGCTGAAAGAGAAGCTCCCCGAGATTGATGCTGCTCAGCTTTGAGGACAAGATTGATTTGAAGAGGGAGGAACTGTTAGGACCCTTTTTATAAGCTTTTGAATAATGTTTATTGAGTCTGGTTAGTCTAGTTGTTTATTGAGTTGATTTGGTTCAGTTAGAGTTAAGTAGAGGTTTATTTAATATTTATTTATTATTAGAGTTCAAGTCCTGATGGACTTTGGGTGGAGCTCTATAAATAGGGATGTAATTGCTTCTTTTCGGTAATCTATGAAAAATACTATTCTGTCTTTGGACAATCCCTAGGAGGCCGATCCCCTCGAAGTGATCAAGGAGGGCTGATCCCCTCGAAGCGATCAAGGAGGCCGATCCCCTCGAAGTGATCATTATCATCCCTTTTCTCATCTTTCTTCCACGATCAGACTTTAGGGTCTTATCATTTGGTATCAGAGCGACGATAAGACTTTAGGGTCTTATCATTTGGTATCAGAGCCTACGATAAGACTTTAGGGTCTTATCAATTTCTCCCCCTTTGTCACCAACAAAAAGCATGGTAATTGTGATACCAGGAGAACAATATAAGCAAATTTTAAGCATCAGTGTAATAATTGTTCATGCCTTTACTCGGTTCATGTTATTTTTCAATAGTAAGTGATAGGAAATCAATTATACAAGCATGATATGTAGATCACTTTGAATATTTCTTCCTTTTTATTTGTTATAACCTTTTTGCATGAATTAGGAAGACCATTTGTGATACCAGCTATTTATGAGTTTACTTTGAGTGAAGTTAAAACTGATGAGAGATTAAATCATGAAGTTGAAGTCGATGAGAGATTGAATCATGCTTCATTTTTACAGGTATCAAGATATGTATGTGAAACAAATCTTTGTAAGTAAAAACACTATCATCCATATTTCAAGATGGAACTCATAAGCAGGAATCATTTCATCAAATCCATTTCAGAAAAATATTTTTCATATAATAAGTGTATGAGAAAATCCGATTTTTAAGATACCAATTGTTAAGCGAATCCGAAAATGAAATTAACACTTTCATGCATTCGGACAAGACTATGCTATACAATCATGAAGGCAAAACATGCTTATTGTTATGGAAATTTTTGTATTCAACACATAATTTCCAACATGTTATTTAGGCATGTAATGGCAGTTAAGTGATTTGATCATTCAATAAAGTCCAAAAAATAATTTTAACTAGTTTATGTATTCGGACACATTAACATTCCTAATTCTCTTCTTATGAAATCAAATTGTTCTTCACTTAGAGGTTTTGAAAAAAAATCAGCTAGTTGATGTTTAATATTATGGCAATGACGTATCAACTGCATTGGTATATCATTTACACAAATCATGGAAACCAAGACACAAGGTTTTCAAAAACATTTAGTTTCAAAAATATTATGGCAATGACGTATCAACTGCATTGGTATATCAACTGCATTGTGAGTTTACACTAAGTGAAGTTAAAACCGATCATGGTTCAGGTATCAAGATATGTATATGAAATAAATCTTTGCAAGTAAAAGCACTATCATTCATATTTCAACATGAAATTCATAAGTAGGAATCATTTCATCAAATCCATTTTAGAAAAATATTTTTCACATATAAGTGTATGAGAAAATCTGATTTTTAGGATACCAATTGTTAAGCGAATTCACACATGAAATGAACACTTTCATGCATTCGGACAAGACTATGCTACAGATTTTCAAATACAATCATAAAGACAAAACATGCTTATGTTATGGAAATTTTTGTATTCAACACATAATTTCCAATATGTTATTTAGGCATGTAATGGTAGTCAAGTGATTTGATCATTCAATAAAGTCCGAAAGATAATTTTAACTTGTTTATGTACTCGGACAATTCAACATTCCTAACTCTCTTCTTATGAAATCAAATTGTTCTTCACTTAGAGGTTTTGTAAAAATATCAACTAGTTGATATTTAATATAACATGACGCATCAACTGCATTGGTATATCATTTTCACAAATCATATTTATCATGGATACCAAGGCACAAGGTTTAAAAAAAAAACATTTAGTTTTGATGTAAAATCCGACAGTGAGTAACGAGATTAAACAATAAGTGATGTTTGTAACTCCGCTCACAAATAAATACATCAGGTAACCAGATCAAGGATCAAGGCACAAGGCATTGTGATCATAGTGAGTAACATAAAGAGTTTACAATACACATACAAGCTCATTCAGGAGGTGGAAAATTAAAATGCCTAAATAAAGAGTCAAATTGTCGATAAATTTGCTGCAGCTCAAATAGGATTTGATCTTGTCGATGTTCAAGCCATTCTTGTCTTTGTTCAAATCGGTCCATCCGAATCCCAATATATTCGACAGATGATGTATGAGCTGGCTCAAATGATTGTGTTTCCTCAAAGGGACAAATCAGAGGAGATTGAGTGCCCCTAAAGACTGGTGTTTTCGATTCTGGTTCAGGTTGAGGGGGATCGATTCTTCTAGGCATTCTAACCCAGTTACCGTTTCTATAAACACATCTTAATTGGTGAAGTAGATTTTTATTTATTATGCTAAACCTATCTACTTTTATTACTTCTTCTTCCGGTGGTATTAGAATATTGTAGGCTTTCAGTATTCTAGTGATTATACCACCATATGGAAGCATCATGTCTTTCTTAGATAGTTCTAACATGTTTTGCTGGATAAGGTAGCCAAGACAGATGTCATGTTCTATCATGATCAAATACATAGTTCTTAATTCTAATTGGCTTACTTCATCATGATGGTATTGTTTAGGGAGAATGATGCTAGTTAGGATATGATGAAGTACCTTAGTGTTTAGTGGCAGTAGATGTTCACAACTTTTAGGAACAAATGTTAAGTTGGGATTGGCGAAAATAGTTCCTAAGGCTTTAACATATGTTGTCCCAACAGTTTCATCATCCCATGATCCTCTAAAGTAAAGTCCTCTACTTTTTATGGGAATGCCTATCATGTCGCAAATGAATTTATCCGTAATGGAGATGTGTTGTCCTAAGAGATAGGTAGACATTCTTTCTTCTTCATCTACTTGTATGTTGTTGTAAAACAATCTAACAAGTCTTGGATAGATGGGTTCATTAATTTGTAAAATAGGGAGTAGATCTAAGTTTGCAAACCATTGGATTGTCTCTAAGTCTTTTAGTTCATTTAAGTCAACATGTTTTCCCTTATTGACACTCCTAAGTTCGAAAGATGAAAACTTTTCAGCATGATATTTTGAATCGAAAAGGGTAAGATCAAAATCTTTCACTAATCTCCTATTCCCTTTGTCCCTTGAGGATCTTCTAGACCCCATAACTACTTCTATTTAGGAGGATAGTAATGAGCAAGAGTAAATGAATCAAAAATAGAATTTAAGGGCTTCTTAGAGAATACCTTAGTGAGATCTTCAAGAGGGGAAAGATTGTTGATCTTTTGCTTCGAAATGAGGAGTATTTGGTATGCTATGAGGGGAGAAATGGAGGTGGAGAAGCTTTGGAAGAGTAAAGAGGGGAAAGGAGTGAGTTGGGGTCGGTTCCACCGCCGGCCCTAGCTTGGGTTAAAAAGGGGCAGAGTTGCGGGCGTTTGCACCGCTGGCTGGGGCGGTGCCACCGCCTGCAGGCGGTGAGCACTTGTTCTGACTGCAGTGTGATCTGATGTGAGAGTTTTTGACTTGAGAAGACTTTTCATTCAGAGCAATCAACTTTACTTACGTAATTACGTAAGAGTTTTCATTTTAAGATAAGAACTTTTGCACAATCAAGATAGATCTTTTGACGTGCATGCTCTCAATGTCGTACACATGTTTGTGACAGTTTGTTCAAGTTGGTAAGTCTTGCAAGTTCATGACAAACTTAGTCAGTTCATGATATAGAGTTGGATTCGAAAGTTATGAACGGATGAAATCGATGGGCTCGAAAATCCAGAGGATATGTGAATTGAGAATCATGGGTTTCCAATTTTGAGAAATCAGATAGGGTTGAATCTAAATCGCATTTGTGATTTTAAATTTCTAATCTTTATCTGTTATTTAGGCAAGAGAGCATCGCGAGTTCTATTTGGATCTCGGGTCATGAATATCGAGAATCAAAGGAGCAGGATATTATTTCTTGCTCCAGCTTATAAATTTTTATGTATTTACAGGAAAGGATGATTTTTAGGTACCCATTTGCTTTTGGGTGCCTCAAAAATAGATCTACATTGTTTATCATGTTGCATAGAATTTATCATGGTTCCTTTAGGAACCCAAATTATTTTGTTTGGACTAATTTTCTTGAATGGACAATCATGCGTTTTGTGTCCAAGTTTGCAACAAAAGTTGCATTTGCTTTGGTGTCGAACATGTAAGATAGGGCCTTTTATGAAGGTGGTTGGATTTTGATGAGGACTTCTCACAAATCCGATTCCACTTCTTTTGGGAACATGACCCTTGTTTGCAAGGATTATGTTCAATGACTTGCTACCAACCTCGAATTTCTTCAAGGTGTCCTTAAGTAGCAAGTTCTCCTTTTGGAGAGTTTCTAGATCATGGCATTTTGTGCATGAACTTAAACTATCATGATATTCAGTTTTTAACTTATCAAAATTACAAGTAAGACTATCATGCTCCTTTTTTAGCAATTTATATTTTCTACTAATAATCTTGCATTCATCAAATAAGTCATGGAAGGCATTTAATAATTTATCAAATGATAAATCTGCATCTATTAAATTCGTTACCTCCTCTCCGATGGCCATTAAGGCGTAATGAGCAACTTGCTCGGTGTTGGAATCCTCTTCTTCGGACGTGCTCGAGTCATCCCATGTTGCTTTGAGTGCCTTCTTCTTTGATGTTCTCTTCTTGAATTGGGGACAATCACTCTTGTAGTATCCCGGCTTCTTGCACTAATAGCAAATAACTTGGTCCTTCTTGGGTTCAAATTTATTTTTTGTTTCATTCTTAAACTTGTTTCTTTTAATGAATTTTTTAAATTTTCTTGTTAGAAGTGCCAAGTCATCGTCACAGTCCTCATCACTTGAGTTTTCTCTCAAGTGGTCTTCTGAAATTTTAAGTGTCATATCCTTCGTGTTCTTTGGAAGGATGTCTTCTTGCTCTTCATGAGCTTTGCAAGTCATCTCGTAGGTCATTAATGACCCGATTAGTTCTTCAAGAGGGAAGTTATTTAGATCTTTCGCCTCTTGAATAGTAGTAGCTTTAGGATCCCAACTCTTAGAAAGGGATCTTAGAATCTTATTTACGAGCTCAAAATCCGAAAAACTTTTTCCGAGTCCTTTTAGACCGTTGACGACATCCGTAAAATGGGTAAACATGTCGCCAATAGTCTCACTCGGTTTCATCCGAAAAAGTTCGAAAGAGTGTAACAAAAGGTTGATTTTTGACTCTTTCACTCTACTTGTGCCTTCGTGAGTCACTTCGAGTGTGTGCCAAATATCAAATGCGGTTTCACAAACCGAAATACGATTGAACTCGTTTTTATCAAGTGCACAAAATAAGGCATTCATAGCCTTTGCATTAAGAGCGAAAGCCTTCTTCTCCAATTCATTCCAATCGATCATTGGAAGAGAAGACTTCGAAAATCCATTTTCGACAAGATTCCAAAGTTCAAAATCCATAGAAATAAGAAAGATCCTCATTCGGGTCTTCCAATAGGTGTAGTTCGTCCCATTGAACATGGGTGGACGTGTAAAAGAGTGGCCCTCTTGGTTTTCGGTGTATGCCATCTCTCTTGGGTTTTAATCCGTTTGAGAGTTAACCCCGCTCTGATACCAATTGTTAGGATCGAGAGCACTAAGAGGGGGGGGGGGGGGGGGTGAATTAGTGCAGCGGAAATCTTTCAGCGATTAAAAACGAAAGCTGCGTTTGTTCGATAAGAACTGTTTCGATGCAAAAGCTGATTCTAAGATTACTTATGATTAAGTGCAGTTTACGTCTAAACACAGTTTGCGTCTAAGCGCAGTTTACGCAGTTTGCGTCTAAATGCAGTTTGCGTCTAAGCGCAGTTTGCGTCTAAATGCAGTTTGCATCTAAATGCAGTTTGCGTCTAAATGCAGATTGCGTCTAAGCGCAGTTTGCATCTAAGCGCAGTTTGCGTCTAAGCTCAGATTGCGTCTAAGCGTAGTTTGCGTCTGAGCGCAGTTTGCGTCTGAGCACAGTTTGCGTCTAAGCGCAGATTGCATCTAAGCGTGGTTATAAATGGAGTCAAAACGTAAACGTAAACTGCAAAGAAACTCGTTCGTAAAAGCACAGAAGACAGTTTGTAGTTATAAATAGAATCAAAACGTAAATGTAAACTGCAAAGTAAAGATTGTACGAAAACACCGATTTACATCTGAATGCAGATTCGGAAAGATCAGAACTTAGAAACTTGTTCGTAAGAGCGCAGAGAGCAGTAGCTATGTAGGAGGTTTGCAGTAATGATAAAGTGCTCAAAATAAACGCAAACCAGGGATTTAGAGTGGTTCGGTCAGTCTTGACCTACTCCACTTTTGGCTTCCTCCACCGATGAGGTTACCGACTTCAACTAGAGGCCTTCCTTCAATAGGCGAAGGCCAACTGCCCTTTTACAGTTTCACTCCTTTTGACGGGTTCAGGAGACAACCCTTACAGAACCTTTCTCTCCTCTCTTTACAACTCAAGACTTGAAGAACAGAAAGAGGAGAACTTTTGGACTTTACGCAAATTTGAGCTCTTAGAATCATAGAAAAGATCAAGAATTCGGTGTAGGTATGTATCTTTTCAGTGCTGAATGGGTGGGGTATTTATAGGCCCCAACCCAGTTCAAATTTGGAGCTCAAAACGATCAAATCCCGGAATTCCGGGATCAGGCGGTTGCACCTCCTGACTAGAGAGGTTGCACCGCCTGGCAGAGCTCGAAGACTGAGCCTCTGGGCGGTGCTACCTCTGTCAGGGGCGGTTGCACCTCTCTGCTAGAGCTAGAAGATCGAGCTCAGGCGGTTGCACCGCCTGACTGGAGAGGTTGCACCGCTTGGCAGAGCTCGAAACTTGAGCTATGGCGGTGCTACCTCCTGACAGAGGAGGTTGCACCGCCCAGTCTCGCTCGGAGACTGAGCCCTGGGTGGTTGCACCTCTTGGCTGGGGCGGTTGCACCGCCCAGTCTCGCTGGGAGACATAGCTTGGGCGGTGCTACCTCCCTGCCTGGGCGGTTGCACCTCCCACAGCAACCTGGGTCCGAATGGGCTGAACCATTCGACCCAATTTGAGTTCTTCAGGGGCCCAGTTGCCCCAGGATTAAGCTAATGGGATCACCTCCCATTTCTAACTTAATCAAAGTGCTAACTACGATTATTTCCTAAGACATATTCTGTAGCTTGCTTCGGTGCGTCACTCGCTTCTTCCGGCGAGTTTCCGGCGAACTTCCGTCAATCATCCGATGAACCCTCGGTGATGCTCCTGCGGACTTCCGGCAAACTCCTGGACTGCGACGATCCACTTGGCAAGTTCCGACGAACTCCTTTGGCAAGCTTCTGGACTTCTCGGATTTGTTCCCGCAGAACCTCCGACGACTGTCCGAACTTCTGTCGAGCTCTTGAACTCCCAACGTGATCATTGTCATGACTCCGACGCAACTCCTGCTGCATGTCTTACTTTCATCGTAGTTAATCCTGCACACTTATCTCAACACATACATTAGACAACAAATGACAATTGACTTCATCATCAAAATCCGAGATTCAACAGTCATTTCATTCGAAGCATGTTTTATTCATATAATCGAGGAAGGGTAATTGGAGCATATCCATGGCATATGGTAATTTCAAGGTATAACAAAGACTTATAACATTTTTGAAACATATCAATGGTATATGAAGCATTTTGAAGTATATCAATGACATAGAAAATATTTTGGAACATATCAATACAAAATACGAAATAGAAGCTCAGACGTCGTACCCTAGCATAGTGCATGTGAGGTTTAACTCAGTGGTGGCTCTACGCCGTGATGAGTTCTCGACTCCATCCACGGGTAGCCCTTTCCTACTCGAGCTCTCTCACCCTGCCCAAATGCTAGGTCAGCTCTAAATTTCATATCAAACAGATAGAAGGTGAAGTGGGATTCCAAATATAATATGGTCTATCCATTTCTGAATGACCACCAAACATAATCTAGAGCATCGCGGGCTTTAAGTACATACCCTTGACCATTTCTAGCAAAGGTCCAAATAATCCCACAAACATCAGAGTACAAAAGGATATTGTAAATTATAAATTGGGACATTTCGGAAGCACATGCGGAACAACGAAATATACATATGCCTTTCGAGTCAATACGATATAAACATAATATTTCATAAATATATTCAGATTTGAAAGAAAACAAAAGCAAGAGCATACAAGGATTTCAAAAAATCACATATAGCTCAATTGAATTAAAAAAGTTAGATGAATTCAATGTCCAAAGAAATGAAACCGGAAGAGATACATATCGAAAGCAAATGCGGAACAATAGGATGCATGTGCCGAATCATTATGATGCAAACATGAACTTTAGATGATAGCTGTAGATGTACAAATAAATAAAGGATAAAAATATAAATGAATTTAAGGTAATAATATAAAGCTTAAATGAAGTAAGAGTTTTTGCCAAAATCGATTTCCAAAGAGAAGAAACAAGGAAAGCCGAAATCGACCAAAGCTCGATTCTGGCAGAATTTGATAGGAACATTGTATGAACTATTTGGATAACTAGTTATGCTCTAATTTATACAAAATAGTGTCATTAGAAAGCTTTGTTAATCTAGTTTTAGGCAAATCAAGTTTTACAAGAATTGGAATTTACAACAGGGAGTTACAGATAATTTCGTAGCGAAAGGTCTGAAAATATTAGCTCTGTTTTACTAAATCCATAGGGTCGATGAAAGTAGATATTTCAGTTAGCAATTCTAATCCAAAAATTTCAAATTAGGTATACACAGAAAGAATTTTGAGTTTATTTTCGAACTTGTTTCTTTTAATGAGTTTTTTGAATTTTCTTGTTAGAAGTGCCAAGTCATCGTCATAGTTCTCATCACTTGAGTTTTCTCTCAAGTGGTCATCTAAAGTTCTAAGTGTCATATCCTTCGTGTTCTTTGGAAGGATGTCTTCTTGCTCTTCATGAGCTTTGCAAGTCATCTCGTAGGTCATTAATGACCCGATTAGTTCTTCAAGAGGGAAGTTGTTTAGATCTTTCGCCTCTTGAATAGTAGTGACTTTAGGATCCCAACTCTTAGGAAGGGATCTTAGAATCTTATTTACGAGCTCAAAATCCGAAAAACTTTTTCCGAGTCCTTTTAGACCGTTGACGATATCCGTAAAACGGGTAAACATGTCACCAATAGTCTCACTCGGTTTCATCCAAAAAAGTTCGAAAGAGTGTAACAAAAGGTTGATTTTTGACTCTTTCACTCTACTTGTGCCTTCGTGAGTCACTTCGAGTATGTGCCAAATATCAAATGCGGTTTCACAAACCGAAATACGATTGAACTCGTTTTTATCAAGTGCACAAAATAAGGCATTCATAGCCTTTGCATTAAGAGCGAAAGCCTTCTTCTCCAATTCATTCCAATCGATCATTGGAAGAGAAGACTTCGAAAATCCATTTTCGACAAGATTCCAAAGTTCAAAATCCATAGAAATAAGAAAGATCCTCATTCGGGTCTTCCAATAGGTGTAGTTCGTCCCATTGAACATGGGTGGACGTGTAAAAGAGTGGCCCTCTTGGTTTTCGGCGTATGCCATCTCTCTTGGGTTTTAATCCGTTTGAGAGTTAACCCCGCTCTGATACCAATTGTTAGGATCAAGAGCACTAAGATGGGGGGGGGGGGTGAATTAGTGCAGCGGAAATCTTTCGATGATAAAAACGTTCGAATGATAAAAACGATTTCAGTGTGAAAGCCGATTCTAAGATTACTTTAACTTAAGATCAAGCGAGATGACGTTAAAGTCAATCTATGAAGGCAGTTTGCAGTTATGATGAAAACCAGCATATGAGCGCAAACTGAAATATGACGGTTGTACGAAGAAACTGATTTACGTCTAAATGCTGATTCGTAAATCACTTGATTAGGCGAGATGCAGCTTAAGCAAGGATATTAAGGCAGTTTGCAATTAAGATAGAAATTAAAACGTAAACGCAAACTGAAATATGATGATCGTACGAAAAAAAAAAGATTTACTTCTAAACGTTGATTCGGAAAGTGCAAAGCTGAAACCCGATCGTATATGCGCAGAAAGCAGTAAGCTTTAGAGGAGGTTTGCAGTAAAGATATAATGCTCAAAGTAAATGCAAACCGAGATTTAGAGTGGTTCGGTCAATCTTGACCTACTCCACTTTTGGCTTCCTCCACCGACGAGGTCACCGACATCAACTAGAGGCCTTCCTTCAATAGGTGAAGGCCAACCACCCTTTTACAGTTTCACTCCTTTTGACGGGCTTAGGAGACAACCCTTACAGAATTTTCTCTCCTCTCCTCTCTTTACAGCTTAGAACTTGGAAGAAAAGAGGGAGAAGGACTTTTGGCCTTTACAACAATTTTGAGCTCTAAAAATCACAGAACAAGATCAAGATTTCGGAGTGTATTCTATTTCCTTTCAGTGCTGAATGGGTGGGTTATTTATAGGCCCCAACCCAGTTCAAATTTGAAGCTCAAAACTGTCAATTCCCGGAATTTCGGGATCAAGCGGTTGCACCTCCTGACTGGAGCGGTTGCACCGCCTGGCAGAGCTCGAAGACTGAGCCTCTGGGCGGTGCCACCTCCTGTCAGGGGCGGTTGCACCTCCTGCCAGAGCTCGAAGACCGAGCTCAGGCGGTGCAACCTCCTGACTGTGGCGGTTGCACCGCTCAGCCAGTGCTCGGAGACCGAGCCCAAGCGGTGCCACCTCCTATCAAGGGAGGTTGCACCGCCCAGTCTCGCTCGGAGACTGAGCCCAGGCGGTGCCACCGCCTGGCTGGAGCAGTTGCAACTCCCAGTCTCGCTCGAAGACTGAGCCCAGGCGGTGCAACCTCCTACCTTGGGCGGTTCAACCGCCTGGCAGAAATCAGGGTCCGAATGGGTTGATCCATTCGGCCCAATTTGGGTTTTTTCAGTGGCCCAATTGCCCCAAGATTAAGTTAATGGGATCAACTCCCATTTCCAACTTAATCATTATGCTAACTACGACATTCCCTAAGACATTTACTGCAACTTGCTCCGGTGCGTCAATCGCTTCTTCCGGTGAGCTTCCGGCGAACTTCCGTCGATCATCCGATGAACCCTCGGTGATGCTCCTGCGGACTTCCGGTAAACTCCTAGACTTGCGACGATCCACTTGGCAAGTTCCGACGAGCTTCTTTGGCAAGCTCATGGACTTCTCGGATTTGTTCCTGTAGAACCTCCGACGATTGTCCGAACTTCCGTCGAACTCTCGAACTCCCAACGTGATCATTGTCTTGACTCCGGCGCAACTCCTGATACATGTCTTACTTTTATTGTAGTTAATCCTGCACACTTATCTCAACATATGGATTAGATAACAAATGACAATTGACTTCATCATCAAAATCCGAGATTCAACAGATATAGGATGCTTCCCCTAAGTTCTTCATGGAGAAGTGTCTAGATAACCAAGCCTTTACTGTGGATAGCATACCTACGTCATTCCCAATGATCAGGATGTCATCCACATATAACACCAAAAAGGTGATAACGCTCCCACTTACCTTCCTGTACACATAAGGCTTATCTTCATTCTTAACAAAGTCATAAGATCTGATTGCCTCATCAAATCTTATGTTCCAACTTCGGGAAGCTTGCTTTAGTCCATAAATGGATTTAAGCAACCTACACACCTTATATGGCAGTTCTTGGACACGAATCCCTCAAGTTGCATCATATACACCTCCTCCTCGAGGTTCCCATTGAGGAATGCGATTTTCACATCTATCTGCCAGATCTCATAATCATAGTGTGCTACAATAGCCAATAAAATTCTGATGGATTTTAGCATTGCTACGGGTGAGAAGGTTTCGTCGTAGTCAACACCTTGCCTTTGACGATACCCCTTAGCCACTACCCTTGCTTTATAGGTCTCTACCTTTCCATCTACTCCGATCTTTTTCTTAAAGATCCACTTACAACCGATGGGTACAATACATTCGGGCGCATCAACTAGGTTCCAAACCTTATTGGAGTACATAGAATCCATCTCAGAATTCATGGCTTCTTGCCACTTCCCGGAGTCTATACTCATAATAGCCTCCTCGTAGGTCTGAGGATCAATATCCTCAACATCCTCTCCTTTAATATGTCCCACATATCTCTCAGGAGGATGGGATACTCTATCAGACCTGTATAAAGTTGAAACTTGTGTACTAGGTACTTGAACAAACTCGGGCTATAGAGTGGTGCTTGAGCTTGATTCTCCAACCTCGCTCAACTCTATCATTCTCCCACTGTCTCCGCCAAGAATGTGTTCCTTCTCAAGGAACATTGCTCTCTTAGCTACAAAGACTTTTTGGTCCTCGAGATGATAGAAATAATACCCACAAGTTTCCTTGGGGTATCCCACAAATTTGCATCGCTCTGTCCTTGATTCTAACTTATCAAAGTTGTGTCTTTTAACGTGGGCAGGGCAGCCCCAAATCTTAACAACCTTAAAATCAGGTTTCTTCCCTTTCCATATCTCATATGGTGTAGACACTACCGACTTAGTTGGAACTCTATTCAGAAGGTAAGCTGCGGTCTCTAGAGCATATCCCTAGAATAAAATGGGTAGGTCAGCGAAACTCATCATGGACCGTACCATATCTAATAGCGTACGATTTCTCCTTCCAGAGACACCATTGAGCTGAGGTGTATAAGGAGGTGTCCATTGGGATAATATCCCATGGTCCTTGAGGAACTGAGTAAACTCTGTACTTAAGTACTCACCTCCTCGATCTGATCGAAGAGTTTTGATACTCTTTCCAGTCTGGTTCTCCACCTCATTCTTATACTCTTTGAATTTCTCAAAAGCCTCGGACTTTACTTCATTAAGTACACATATCCATACATTGAGAAATCATCAATAAAGGTAATGAAGTAGAAGTAACCACCAATGGCATGAGTTGACATGGGTCCACATACATCACTATGTATGAGTTCCAATAGCTCAGTGGCTCTCTCTCCAATTCCACTAAATGGAGAGTTGGTCAGTTTTCCACGAAGGCAAGGCTCACAAGTTGCATATAACACATAGTCGAATGAATCTAGATATCCATCATTTAGCAACTTTTGAATCATTCCCTCATGGATATGACCTAGCCTACAATGCCATAGATATGCACTGTTCACCTCATCTCGTTTCCTCTTAGACACTTACATTCATGATACGTGGAGTAGTGTCTTGCATAAACAAACCTTTATGCAATATTCCTCTCGTCAATCTCCCCTCGGCTTTGCTAGAATTTACAATAAATTGTAGATGTGATAAGCAATATTGGTATCCAATACCAATGCACTATCACAAAAATATGACAATTAGAGATTGATCATGAATGTACCTGATGTTGAATCTCGTATTTTGATGATGAAACTACTTGATATATATTTATGATTTAATCTGCGTTTTGAGTGACGCAGGATGCTTCGATTAGGATGAGACAATTAAAGCAGGAAAATCATGTTGTGCCGGAGGAACATGTCAGAAGATTGGACGTCGGGCCGGTGGATCGATCGACGTATCGATAGAAGGCTTCGGGCCGTGGACTCAGGCATCGGGCCAAGAAGAGAGGGTATTGTGCCAAGGATATCGGAGTTGCGGAGTCAACTGACCGATTGGGCAATAGGCTGCAGGAGAGGACGATGCGCCGAAGAATCGGATGAAGCGTCGAGGGACCAATGACATGCCGGACAACTTGGTTAATTGCTTAGGATTAATTGTCTCGATCAAAGTTTTGTTTTAAGTGTGCAGGATTAACTACGATGGAAGAAAGACATGCAGCAGGAGTTTAGCCGGAGTCAAGACAATGATCACGTTGGGAGTTTGAGAGTTCGACGGAAGTTCGGACAGTCGTCGGAGGTTCTGCGGGAACAAATCCGAGAAGTCCATGAGCTTGCCAAAGAAGCTTGTCGGAACTCGCCAAGTGGATCATCGCAAGTCTAGGAGTTTGCCGGAAGTCCGCAGGAGCATCACCGAGGGTTCATCGGATGATCGACGGAAGTTCGCCGGAAGCTCGCCGGAAGAAGCGATTGACGCACCAGAGCAAGTTGTAGTAAATGTCTTAGGGAATATCGTAGTTAGCACAATAATTAAGTTGGAAATGGGAGGTGATCCCATTAACTTAATCTTGGGGCAATTGGGCCCTTGAAAAACCCAAATTGGGCCGAATGGATCAACCCATTCGGACCCTGATTTCTACTGGGAGGTGCAACCGCCCCAGCCAGGAGGTGGCACCGCCTGGGCTAAGTCTCTGAGTGAGACTGGGCGGTGCAACCGCCCCAGCCAGGAGGTGGCACCGCCTGGGCTCAGTCTCCGAGTAAGACTAGGCGGTGCAACCTCCCCTGACTGGAGGTGGCACCGCCTGAGCTTAGTCTTTGAGCTCTGGTAGGAGGTGCAACCGCCTCAGTCAGGCGGTGGCACCGCTTGAGCTCAGTCTTTGAGCTTTGGCAGGAGGTGCACCGCCCCTGACAGGAGGTAGCACTACCTAGAGGCTCAGTCTTCGAGCTCTTCCAGGCGGTGCAACCGCTCCAGTCAGGAGGTGCAACCGCCTGATCCCGGAATTTCAGGAATTGACAATTTTGAGCTCCAAATTTGAACTGGGTTGGGGCATAAAAATACCCCACCCATTCAGCACTGAAAAAGCACAAAAAACACACCGAAATCTTGATCTTGTTTTGTGATTTTTAGAGCTCAAAATTGTTGTAAAGGCCAAAAGTCCTTCTCCCTCTTTTCTTCCAAGTTTTGAGCTGTAAAGAGAGGAGAGAAAATTCTATATGGGTTGTCTCCTAAGCCCGTCAAAAGGAGTGAAACTGTAAAAGGGTGGTTGGCCTTCGCCTATTGAAGGAAGGCCTCTAGTTGACGTCGGTGACCTCATTGGTGGAGGAAGCCAAAAGTTGAGTAGGTCAAGATTGACCGAACCACTCTAAATCTCGGTTTGCATTTACTTTGAGCATTTTATCTTTACTGCAAACCCCCTCTAATGCTTACTGCTTTCTGCGCATATACGATCGGGTTTCAAGCTCTACACTTTGCGAATCAGCGTTTAGACGTAAATCTATTTTTTCGTACGATCGTCATATTTCAGTTTGCGCTCATATTCTGGTTTTCATTATAATTACAAACTACCTTCATAGATTGACTTTAACGTCATCTCGCTTGATCTTAAGTTAAAGTAATCTTAGAATCGGCTTTCACACTGAAATCGTTTTTATCGTTCGAACATTTTTATCGTCGAAAGATTTCCGCTGCACTAATTCACCCCCCCCCTCTTAGTGCTCTTGATCCTAACAATTGATATCAGAGCCCGATATTTCTCATTTCGGATTTACACCCGAGAGAAATGGCTCTTCATGGCTTTCAAGAGGGCTTATCGGTTGTTCGTCCACCGTTGTTTAACGGATTAGACTACACTTATTGGAAAACTCGAATGAGAGTTTTCTTGATTTCTATGAATTTGGATTTATGGAATATCATTGAAAATGGTTTTCAACTTAACTCTAAACCGATGAACGAATGGTCGGATTTGGAGAAGAAGTATTTTTGTTTAAACGCAAAGGCTATGAATGCCTTATTTTACGCTTTGGACAAAAATGAGTTCAATCGGATTTCTACGTGCGAAACAGCTTTTGACATTTGGCGATCACTTGAAATCACGCACGAGGGAACTAGAAGAGTCAAAGACTCGAAAGTTAACATTTTATTGCATGATTTTGAGCTTTTTCGAATGTAACCAAGCGAGACTATAGGCGACATGTACACCCGTTTCAAGAATGTCGTCAATAGTTTAAGGGCTCTTGGAAAATGTTTTTTGGATTTTGAACTCGTAAACAAGAATTTGCGTTCTCTTTCTAAGAAGTGGGATTCAAAAGTAACTGCAATACAAGAAGCTAAAAACTTAAACAACTTACCACTTGAAGAACTAATTGGTTCGTTGATGACATATGAAATGGTGCACAATGCACATGATGAACAAAATCACCTTCCAAAGAACAGGAAGGATTTGGAACTCCGAACAAATGAATACCACTTGAGCGATGACTCAAGTGATGAGGACAATGATGAACTTGAACTTCAAACACTAAATCTTAATAAGTTTATTAAACAAAAATCTAAAATAAATAATAAACTTGAACAAAGGAAGAGGCCAAAGAAGAAGAACATAAAGTGGGATGAATCGAGCTCCTCCGAAGACGAGGAGAAAATCACGAAAGGCGAGGTGGCAAACTACGCCTTAACGACATTCAACGATGAGGTAATCAAAACCTCCTTAATTTATTTCAAAATTACATGATGCTCTTCATAATGCATTTTCTTTTTTAGTATAGAATTAATTATCTTGAAAATTACATGTTTAAAAAAAAATGATGAAAATGTAAAATTTATGATCATGCTAGTAGTTCTGAAAATAATCATGAAAAATATATATTTTATGATAAACAAACAAAATGATTTTGATTGAAAATATGAAATCATGCTTGATGATATAATGATGTTTTGATACCATGATTTTATTCTATGCATGAGATTTTAAAAATCGTGTTTATTGGTTTTATAATTATGGATGATGAATCTTGCGATTTTCGATTTTCACGGTAATGAAAGTGCCTTATTGATCTTTGTCATAATAAAACTTGCACTTTCGATTTTAAAACATGCTACATGTTTGGCATAGATGAAATAAAATCATATGAATTAAAACAACTAAAAAGAGAAAAGTATTTTTCTTGAAAATTTATTTTTCTCTACCTTATTGACTTTTTCACTAAGAGATTAATAAAATTATCTATGCCATTTTGAATCTCTTGAAAGTAATGTTGAGATTTTGATGATTTGAATTTAATGGGTTTTATCGAAATCATGATCTTAATTTCCCATGATTTATAACTTGAAATCATTTATGAATCAAGATCACCTACTTTGTGTTCTTATTGAAATTTATTGAAATGAATCGTGATTTCTTGGAATTATAACTTGAGAATTCTTTTTATAAATCAAAATAACTTACTATGATTCTTTCTTTTTGCTATTTGAGTTATCTAAAAAGAATCATAATATGTCTCTTAATATTCATAATTTGTCTACATCATTCGCAAATCTCATTACCAATTCTTCTTGATATTCCTTATGTGATGATATGAATACATGAAATATTCATTAATTTATTTTGATGTATACAAATGAAAAGTTATGATCATGCATGGTAGGATATAATTTGACAAAATTGATACCATCATGATATGAAGCATTTATGATTTGCAATGATGCATGCAATACTTGAGCTTTTTTAATTATGATATGATGTATTGCATATGATGTAAATCATGATTTAAAATGCTATGAGTTGTTACTAAAATGATGTATTATAAATATTGATTTAATGTCATGAATACTCTAAATGATGAATGTTTGGTATCATGATCAAAATGTTGATAAATAGTTAAAAATTTAAGTATCATGTATAATATGCTCATAATATTGATTGATTTATTCAGTATCATGCATGAATGAAATATAAGGTTTTTGAAATTGTGCATGTTCGAATTTGAAAATATAATGATGCACAAATAAGATTGAAACCTACCTTTGTCATGATTTAGAAATTAATGTAAAGGGTCTTCCCTTCTTTTTGCCAATGACATAGGGGGAGAAAGAGTTGCTAATGTGCATATCTCAAAGAGAAAATTGCTAGCTTGCGTGTCTTAAAATGTTGAAAATTTTTTGCTAGCTTGTATATTGTAAACTTGCTATCGTACTACCATGATGATGAGCATGTCTTATCTTCATGATTGTATTTGAAAAACTATGGCAAAAATATGTTCGAATAATTGAACTAATTTTTGGACTTTCTTGATTGAATGATCAAATCACTCAATTGCCATGATGATTTTACACAATTGCATGCCCTAATAATAAGTTGGAAATTATGTTCTTTGGATACAAAAATTTCTATGATAATAAGCATGTTTTGTCCTCATGATTGTATTTGAAAATCAATAGCACAGCCTTGTCCGAATGCATGAAAGTGTTAATTATATTTTCGGATTCTCTTAACTATTGATATCCTAACAATTGGATTTTCAAATTATCCTCTTTCAGACTTAATAAGCATATGTCATATCAAGTTTAATTCATATCATTGATTTTTGACATATGGAATCAACTAGCAAATACATCTCTCATACACTTATTATGTGAACAATATTTTGTTTTGAGAAATGGATTTGATGAAATGATTCCTGCTTATAAATTCCTTCTTGAAAAAGGAAGTCATTTTTACGTATAAGGATTTGATTCACATACATATCTTGATACTTGTAAAAATGAAGAGTGCTTTAATATCTTATCAATTTTAACTTCATTCGAGTAAGCTCAGAAATAGCTTTCCTCCTTCATGTAAAAAGAAAATAACAAATAAAATGGAAGAAGTTTTCAAAGCTATCTCCATGTCATGTTTTCCTTGAGATGTTTGAATATTTGGTATCTTATCACTCTTTGTTGAAAAATGACATGAACCTGCTTATGGCATCGCACTTATATTTAAAATTTGCTTATATCATTCTCCTTTTTGTTGACAACAAAGGGGGAGAAATATATGAATTGATGCTATGATTGCCATATTTGCTCTATGCCATGGTTGCATTATCAAGAACTAGCATCACAACTTTACTTATTGATATCTTGCCATGTGATGAAATGCTACAATTGATAAACACTTGAAATGTTTGCGTTACGATATCAAAAGCTTACATTGCAATCTTACATGTTGATATCATACCATTTGATAATAGCAAACTTGCATGATGGTAAAAATAGATATTATGTTTTTCATGCAATGAGTTGAACTTATATCACAAACACTTGATTGTGGTACTTCTTCTTTTTGTTAATGACAAAGGGGGAGAAGTATGTTGATGACATGACATGTTATGCATAAGTTTATGCATAAGTTCATGATGACATGTTGCAAGTATTCATGATGAATATTGCAATGACTTGAATTCAGTTTGAATTCAAGGTTCTATCAATATGGCATATTGATAGGGGGAGTTTGTTTAAACTCCGGGAGTTAAGTTTAACTCCGTCATCAAGTGGTTGTCATCATCAAAAAGGGGGAGATTGTTGAATCTCGTATTTTGATGATGAAACTACTTGATATATGTTTATGATTTAATCTGCGTTTTGAGTGACGCAGGATGCTTCGATCAGGATGAGACAATTAAAGCAGGAAAATCATGTTGTGCTGGAGGAACATGTCAGAAGATTGGACGTCGGGCCGGTGGATCGGTCGACGTATCTACAGAAGGCTTCGGGCCGTGGACTCGGGCATCGGGCCACGAAGAGCGGGTATTGTGCCAAGGATATTGGAGTTGCGGAGTCAACTGACCGATTGGGCAATAGGCTACAGGAGAGGACGATGCACCGAAGAATCGGACGAAGCGTCAAGGGACCAATGACATGCCGGACAACTTGGTTAATTGCTTAGGATTAATTATCTCGATTGAAGTTTTGTTTTAAGTGTGCAGGATTAACTACGATGGAAGAAAGACATGCAGCAGGAGTTGCGCCGGAGTCAAGACAATGATCACGTTGGGAGTTCGAGAGTTCGACGGAAGTTCGGACAGTCGTCGGAGGTTCTGCGGGAACAAATCCGAGAAGTCCATGAGCTTGCCAAAGAAGCTTGTCGGAACTCGCCAAGTGGATCGTCGCAAGTCTAGGAGTTTGCCGGAAGTCCGCAGGAGCATCACCGAGGGTTCATCGGATGATCGACGGAAGTTCGCCGGAAGCTCGCCGGAAGAAGCGATTGACGCACCGGAGCAAGTTGTAGTAAATGTCTTAGGGAATATCGTAGTTAGCACAATGATTAAGTTGGAAATGGGAGGTGATCCCATTAACTTAATCTTGGGGCAATTGGGCCCCTGAAAAACCCAAATTGGGCCGAATGGATCAACCCATTCGGACCCTGATTTCTGTTGGGAGGTGCAACCGCCCCAGCCAGGAGGTGGCACCGCCTGGGCTAAGTCTCCGAGCAAGACTGGGCGGTGCAACTGCACCAGCCAGGAGGTGGCACCGCCTGGGCTCAGTCTCCGAGCGAGACTGGGCGGTGCAACCTCCCCTGACAGGAGGTGGCACCGCCTGAGCTCGGTCTTCGAGCTTTGGCAGGAGGTGCAACCGCCTCAGTCAGGCGGTGGCACTGCCTGAGCTCAGTCTTCGAGCTCTGGCAGGAGGTGCAACCGCCCCTGACAGGAGGTAGCATCGCCCAGAGGCTCAGTCTTCGAGCTCTGCCAGGCAGTGCAACCGCTCCAGTCAGGAGGTGCAACCGCCTAATCCTGGAATTCCGGGAATTGACAGTTTTGAGCTCCAAATTTGAACTGGGTTGGGGCCTATAAATACCCCACCCATTCAGCACTGAAAAAGCACAGAATACACACTGAAATCTTGATCTTGTTCTGTGATTTTTAGAGCTCAAAATTGTTATAAAGGCCAAAAGTCCTTCTCCCTCTTTTCTTCCAAGTTCTGAGCTGTAAAGAGAGGAGAGAAAATTCTGTAAGGGTTGTCTCCTAAGCCCGTCAAAAGGAGTGAAACTGTAAAAGGGTGGTTGGCCTTCGCCTATTGAAGGAAGGCCTCTAGTTGACGTCAGTGACCTCATCGGTGGAGGAAGCCAAAAGTAGAGTAGGTCAAGATTGACCGAACCACTCTAAATCTCGGTTTGCATTTACTTTGAGCATTTTATCTTTACTGCAAACCCCCTCTAAAGCTTACTTTCTACGCATATACGATCGGGTTTCAAGCTCTGCACTTTCCGAATCAGCGTTTAGACGTAAATCTATTTTTTTGTATGATCGTCATATTTCAGTTTGCGCTCATATTCTGGTTTTCATCATAACTGCAAACTACCTTAATAGATTGAATTTAACGTCATCTCGCTTGATCTTAAGTTAAAGTAATCTTAGAATCGACTTTCACACCGAAATCGTTTTTATCGTTCGAACGTTTTTATCGTCGAAAGATTTCCGCTGCACTAATTCACCCCCCCCCTCTTAGTGCTCTTGATTCTAACACCTGAAGCTTCTCCAAGCTTCTATTTCACCCTTTCTACAAGGTACTCTTTGCACTTTCTCTTCCAGTGCCCATCTTTACCATAGTGGAAGCACTGGCCTTTGTCCTTTGTTGGGTCTTTCTTAGCAACCTTTGCTTTACCTGGTTTGCCCTTGCCCTTTCCCTTCTTAAGGGACCTTTCTGCTTTCCTTTTCTTTCTGGTCTCACCAGTGTAGAGAACTGGCTTCTCTATCTTAATAGTACTTTCTGCCTCCCTCAACATATTGAGGAGCTCTGGGAGAGTCACCTCAAGCTTGTTCATATTAAAATTCATTATGAACTGTGAAAACGAATCTGGTAGGGACTAAAGCATAATGTTCACACACAAGTTATCCTCTAAGACCATTCCTAGACCTGTGAGTTTCTCTATCCACTCAATCATCTTTAGGACATGGTTCTGAACTGGTGTCCCCTCAATCATCCTAGCACGGAAGAGGCTCTTGGATATCTCATATCGCTAAGTCCTTCCCTGTTCCTCAAACAATTTGCAGACATGTAGGAGAATAGATCTGGCATCCATCTTTTTATGTTGTCTCTATAACTCAGGAGTCATAGAGCCCAACAAATAGCACTGAGCAAGAGTGGAGTCATCAATGTACTTCACGTAGCGAGCGATCTCATCCTTGCTTGCCCCTTCTTCGGGCGTAGGCATCACTATATCAAGGACGTACACTATTTTCTCCGTCGTGAGAACAATTCTAAAGTTACGGAGCCAATCCGTATAATTTTGACCAGTGAGGCGGTTGACATCAAGTATGCCACGTAAGGGATTTGAAAGCGACATTTTCTGAAAATAAAGATGTAGCAGAAATGAATAACATGCAGATTTTACAAGAAATAAACTATCAAGATATGGACTTCTATCTTAATATGCTCCCACTATTTTACTAACGAGTCACATGACACCCTCAACACGTGAAACGGAAGTCTCCGGCAGACTTCTAGTAGGGATCAGGATCCAATCAGCATCTTAGTGTAACCTCGAGGGACTCGACCAATCACACTAAGCCTAAAAGGTAGGCAACTCTTGCCGATCACAACTCCTTGTGATTCCCGTCCTGTTCGGCCTCTGAATCACCATGGCCTCGAGGGACTCGACCAACCATGATACTCGGTTAAGTCAACACTTTCGTTACAAGATGAGTCTGATTTGATGATATACCCTCGAGGGACTCGACCAAGCATATCATGCCCTCTAGTCACCGGTGACTTCTCTATGTCGTAAGCAAGATAGCAAATCATAATATAGGTGAGTCTCGAGAGACTCGACCAACTCAACCTACACCGGGAATCGGTTCCTACTTATAATGATGGAAGGCCACGTTGGTCAATCTAATTGCCTCACGTTTATCGACTTAATATTATCGAGAGAGATGTTTCTATGATTTGGTCTCCTAATATGACATGTCACACATATACATTTTTAATATATATCTACATCGCATGCAAATATATATACATATCTAGTATGTGTATAAGCAATCACACCAGATGATCATGGACCACAATCTAATGTGATTAGGCCCGAGCCAGTAGGCCTAATCACTCACATCAAGATCTATGTGTGCAACAGAGCATCTCCATGCCCTGTGATCGTCCATCTCGTCCTCGTTGGTTCCGTCGACATCTTGATGCATCTTCATGCATCGCGATCGTCCGTCTCGTGGGTCCCACTATCGCATCCACGCTCCCGCTACGTCTCCTCATGTGATTACAACTTAATCATAGGCACGCAGGCCGACAATAAACGAGAAATATAATGGAGGCTCGCAGACCTCAATAATAATAATCACAAGTACACACATCACATGGTCCATGATCATCCGTCCACACATCATACGTCACATGTATAAATAATCATCATCATGTAGGACTACTAGATAATGATAAAAAATAATAATCAACTAAACCTTTTAATTAATTAGTATTTTATGAAATCAGGGACATATAGGGAATTTTAAAATTTATAGGGGTATTTTCATAATTTGGACAAACGATAGAAATTGGAATTTCTCAAATTCTGAGGGGCAAAACTATCTTTTACCCAGAAAACCCTAATGCCCTACTCCCCTTTGCTGCTGCCGCCGCCGCCACCCTGTTGGCGGCGGCCTGTACGGCGGGGTGAGGGCGCTGCCCACGCCTGAAGGTGGCACGCCGCAGGCGGCGATGTCGCTGCAGGTGGGCGCCTCCGCGGGCGGTTCTGCCGGCGGGGCAACGCCCGCAGGCGGTGCTGTCCTGCCGGGCGGCCGCCCCTAGGGGGGGGGGGGGTTTCGCTCGCGGGCGCAGCGGCGGCAAGCGCCGTTGCCCTGCGTCGCCTCACCCCGCGGGAGAAGCGGCCACAGGCGCCTCTGCCCGCGGGTTGCCAGCCCGGCCGGACGCAAGCCTGCTACAAGTAGGCCATCGGCCGGCTGCTGCAGACGCAGCCCTTGTGCTGCCCGCCTTCGGCTGCGCTGTGCGCACGAGATCGAGGGCAGCAACTGTTGCTGCCCTTCCTTGTTTTTGCGTCAACGATTTTGACGTCAAAAGTTTTTCCTAAACACAACACATGCAGTTCAAAACCAATCATTCGCACGAACAACCTAGCTCTGATACCACTGTTGGGAAATCTTGGGGGCGACATCATATGCGCAGCGAAAGAACAAGAAAACAAAATCCCCGATTCCCAAAGAGATGTTCGTCGTCGTGACAAGATTGGTGCGCAAAATCTGCGAAATTTAAAACTACGTATAGAGTAGATTGTGTTACCTAATGAGATCGTATATCCCTGTTTCCTTGCAGATCCTTAGGAGAGGGTGAAGGAGGTCAAGCGTCCTCTCTAGCGGTGATCCACACAGTAGGGTTGCGACGACGCTCCTCAAAACTCCAGGCCTGCTCTAAGGTGGAGAGGGAGAGGAGAATAGGAAAGGCAAGCAAAGGCTCCAATCTATGAGGCTCTAAATCCCTCCTATTTATAGAGGTCCCTTGTCAAATCCTAATGGGTCCTCCCTTAGTGGGTATTGGATCTGCATCCAATAAGACAAGGGCTCCATCGGATATCTCATATCCGAACCTCTACTCATCGTAATGCCTACCTATGTGTGTGACCCTCTAGGCCAATATCGAGTTGGCCGTGAGTCATACCTGTCAGAACTTCTTCTAACTCAGTGAATTATTATCTCTGTAATAATTCACTCGACTCATCGACTACGGACGTACTAGGCCACTACGCCGTAGTCCCCAGACGATACAGGGGAATCCAATCCATTGGACCTGTCTGTCCTTAGTTACCGTGTACCTATAGTCCCTCATCCCTCTAATATCCCAGAGATCATATATCGAGCATGGTGTTGTCAGACCCATATGGTTTCTACTCGAGTCTCGCTCTAATCAGATTCTCTCGGAGAAACCTTTCTCTCTCAACACGAATGACCCTAGCCAGAGATTTGTCTGAGCAAGAACACATGGGATATTCCTCTCATGATGCTGAGAGTGGATGATCCTCTATCGACACTCAATAGCCCTCGTAAGGTCGACTACCACTCCCAATGACAGCTGTACTAGATCCGGGACAGCCAAACCTATGTTAGGATCGAGAGCACTAAGAGGGGGGGGGGTGAATTAGTGCAGCGGAAAACTTTCTGCGATTAAAATCGAAAGCTGCGTTCGAACGATAAAAACAACTTCTGTATGAAAGTTGATACTAATCAAGGTTAAAGTCAAACTAAGCAGGCAGTTTGCAGCTATGATGAAAACCAGAATATCGGCGTAAACTGAAATCCGACGTTCGTACGAAGAAACTGATTTACGTCTAAATGCTGATTCGTAAATCACTTGATTAGATAAGACGCAGTTTAAGCAGGAGTATAAAGGCAGTGTGCAGTATTGGTAAAGCTCAAAACGTAAATGCAATCTGCAATATGATGATCATACGAAAAAGCAGATTTACGTCTAAACGCAGATTTATGTCTAAACGTTGAAACTTGTTCGTAAAATCGCAGAGGGCAGTAGCTATTGAGAAGTTTGCAGTGAAGGTAAAATGCTCAAAGGAAATGCAAACCGAGATTTAGAGTGGTTTGGTCAATTTTGACTTACTCCACTTTTGGCTTCCTCCACCGACGAGGTCACCGACGTCAACTAGAGGCCTTCCTTCAATAGGCGAAGGCCAACCACCTTCTTACAGATTCACTCCTTTTGACGGGCTTAGGAGACAACCCTTACAGAAGTTTTCTCTCCTCTCTTTACAACTCAAACTTTGAAGAACAGAAAGAGGAGAACTAGCAGTTTTGAGCTCTAAGAACCATAGAAAGACAACAAGATTTCGAGTGTGTGTTCTATGCTTTCAGTGCTGAATGGGTGGGGTATTTATAGGCCCCAACCCAGTTCAAATTTGGATCTCAAATCTGTCAATTCCCGGAATTCCGGGATCAGGCGGTTGCACCTCCTGACTGGGGCGGTTGCACCGCTTGGCAGAGCTCGAAGACTGAGCCTCTGGGCGGTGCCACCTCTGTCAGGGGCGGTTGCACCTCTCTGCCAGAGCTCGAAGACCAAGCTCAGGCGGTTGCACCGCCTGACTGGGGAGGTTGCACCGCCTAGCAAAGCTCGAAACTTGAGCTCTAGAGGTGCTACCTCTTGATAGAAGAGGTTGCACCGCCCAGTCTCACTCGGAGACTGAGCCCGGGGTGGTGCCACCTCTTGGCTGGGGCGGTTGCACCACTCAGTCTCATTGGGAGACATAGTCTAGGCGGTGCTACCTCCTGGCTTGGGCGGTTGCACCTCCCACAGCAATCAGGGTCCGAATGGGTTAATCCATTCGGCCCAATTTGATTCTTTCAAGGGCCCAATTGCCCCAAGATTAAGCTAATGGGATCACCTCCCATTTCTAACTTAATCAATGTGCTAACTACGATTATTTCCTAAGACATATTCTGCAGCTTGCTCCGGTGCGTCAATCGCTTCTTCCGACGAGTTTCCGGCGAACTTCCGTCGATCATCCGACGAACCCTCGGTGATCCTCCTGCGGACTTCCGGCAAACTCCTAGACTTGCGACAATCCACTTGGCAAGTTTCGACGAGCTCCTTTGGCAAGCTTCTGGACTTCTCAGATTTGTTCCCGCAAAACCTCCGACGACTGTCCGAACTTCTGTCGAGCTCTTGAACTCCTAACGTGATCATTGTTATGACTCCGGCGCAACTCCTGCTGCATATCTTACTTTCATCGTAGTTAATCCTGCACACTTATCTCAACACACAGATTAGACAAACAATTGACAATTGATTTCATCATCAAAATCCGAGATTCAACAATCTCTCCCTTTTTTATGATGACAATCAATTGATAATGGTGTTAACCTTAAGTCCCCCTGTCTATATGCCATACTTCTTGAATTTAAAAACTTTATAAATTCAAGAGACATATTCCCATCATGATTCCTATCATGATGTATCTCTTTGAAGATGATGTCAAGGCTTGACATTCATTTTCAAATATAACAAGTTTGAATGATGGTAATTGTAGCAATTCATCATATTGTAAGATATCGACATGTAAAGCTATGAAGCAAGATTTTGATATCATTACATGATATACACATTTCGAATATTTAGCAAGTGTAGCATTGCATCACATGGTAAGATATCAGTTCGTACGATGCAAATTTTTGTTTGATATCTTGATACAGGGCATATAGCAATGATAGCAATCATATATTTCTTGATGATGCAAGTATAGCCTAATTATAGCAATGATAGCAATCATATATTTCTTGGTGATGCAAGTATAGCCTAATCATAGTAATGATAGCAACCATATATTTCTTGGTGATGTAAGTATGGCCTAATCATAGCATCAGTGATAGCAAACATATCAGCATCAGTGATAGCAACCATATCAGCATCAGTGATAGCAAACATACCAACATCAGTGATAGCAAACATATCAACATCAGTGATAGCAAACATATCAATTCATATATTTCTCCCCCTTTGTCATCAACAAAAAGCATGGTAGATGTGATTCCAGGAGAACAATATAAGCAGGTTATCAAGCACATAAAGGAAGGCATGACACGTATAATGCTTTGAATACCTCTTCTCCTTGTATGTTATAATTCTTTGTGCATGAAAGAGGAAACTCATTTTTTCAAAAAAAATTTACATAAGAGTGTACAGGAAAATCCGATTTTTAGCATTCAAATTATTAAGCAAATCCGAAAATGAAATGAACTTTTCCAAAACATAATTTCCAACATGTTATTTGATCAAGTGATACCAAAGCATGTAATACTAATCAAGTGATTTGATCATTTAATAAAGTCCAAAAAATAATTTTAGCTAGTTTAAGTATTCAGACATATCAACATTCCTAATTCTCTTCTTATAAAATCAAATTGTTCTTCACTTAGAGGTTTTGTAAAAATATCAGCTAGTTGATGTTTAGTATCAAGGAACTCTATGATTACATCATGATTCGTAACATGATCTCGTATAAAGTGATGTCTAATATCAATATGTTTTGTTCTTAAGTGTTGTATAGGGTTCTTTGTTAAGCATATTGCACTTGTGTTATCACATTTAATTTGAATATTTTTAAGATGAACTTTATAATCTTCTAAAGTGTTTTTCATCCATACAACTTGTGCACAGCATGCACTCGCTGCAATATATTCAGCTTCGGTTGTTGATAGTGCAACTGAGTTTTGTTTCTTAGATGACCAGGAAACAAGGGCATGTCCTAAGAATTGACATGTTCCTGATGTGCTTTTTCTATCTAATCTACAGCCAGCAAAGTCCGCATCAGCATAAGCAATTAACTCAAGATTCTCTGATTTTGGGTACCATAATCCTAGATTTATGGTACCATTAAGATATCTGAGTATTCTTTTAACTGCTTTGAGATGAGATATCTTAGGGTTTGATTGAAATCTAGCATAAAGTCCTACACTGAACATGATGTCTGGTCTTGTTGCAGTGAGGTAAAGTAAACTTCCTATCATACCCCTATAAGTTTTTTGATCGAAGCTTTCTCCACTTTCATCAATTTCTAACTTAGTGGAGGTGCTCATAGGAGTGTTAATGGCTTTTGAGTTCTTCATATTAAACTTCTTTAGTAAATTCATAACATATTTAGTTTGACTAATAAAGATGCCATTGCTTAGTTGTTTGATTTGCAAACCTAAGAAGAATGTTAACTCTCCTATTAAACTCATTTCGAATTCAAGACTCATAGTTTTAGCAAAAGATTCACAGAGAGATTCATTCGTAGAACCAAAGATAATATCATCAACATAAATTTGAACAATGAGAAAATTATTTTCAAAATTCTTGATTAATAATGTAGTATCAACCTTGCCTTTTATGAAATTATTTTCAATGAGAAAAGAACTAAGTCTCTCATACCAAGCCCTTGGAGCTTGTTTTAAACCATAGAGAGCTTTAGTTAATCTAAACACATGATTAGGGAGACTATTATTTTCAAATCTAGGAGGTTATTCAACATAGACTTCTTCGGAAATAAAGCCATTAAGAAAAGCGCTTTTAACATCCATTTGAAACAACTTAAAATTATTACTACTAGCGTATAGGCAAGGAGCATCCTTATGGCTTCTAATCGAGCCACAGGAGCGAAGGTTTCTTCATAATCGATACCTTCTTCTTGGTTGAAACCTTTGGCCACTAATCTAGCCTTGTTTCTAACCACGATACCATTTTCATCTTGCTTGTTTCTAAAGACCCATTTAGTACCAATAACTAAATGGTCATTTGGCCTAGGAACAAACGTCCACACCTCATTTCTCTCAAATTGATTCAATTCATCTTGCATTGCGATAATCCATGAACCATCTTTCATGGCTTCATCAACACATTTGGGTTCAATTTGGGAGAGAAAAGCGGCGTTGGCACAAAAATTTTTAAAAGAAGAACGTGTTTGAACCCCCTTTGATGTGTCCCCTAAGATTAGCTCCTTAGGATGAGCATCTACATACTTCCAATCCTTGGGTAAGGAAATCTGGGAAGTGGATGCATCCAAGTTGCCAGTTGGAGACGGGGTTTCATTTAAATTCAAGGAATCAAAATTAACATCATCATCAAGATCATTTTTCCTAATTTCGGAAATCTCATTGAAAACAACATGAATGGATTCTTCAATAATTAAAGTTCTTTTATTGAAGATACGAAAAGCTTTAGAAACCGAAGAATAACCAAGAAAGATTCCTTCATCGGATTTAGCATCAAATTTTCCTAAGTTATCCTTTTCATTCAAGATAAAACACTTACATCCAAAGACTTTAAAATATGAAACATTGGGTTTTTTGTTATTCCATAACTCATAAGGAGTTTTGGTGAGTAGGGGTCTTACTAGAACTCTATTCAAAATATAGCATGCAGTGTTTACGGCTTCGGCCCAAAAATATTTGGGTAGGCTATGTTCATTCAACATGGTTCTTGCCATTTCTTGTAAATTTCGATTTTTTCTTTCTACTACTCCATTTTGTTGAGGATTTCTTGGAGTAGAAAAATTATGGTTGTATCCATTGAGTTCACAAAATTCTTGGAAATCATGGTTTTGAAATTCTCCACCATGATCACTTCTAATTGACGAAATCATAGAACCCTTCTCATTTTGAACAAGTTTACAAAACTTGGTAAAATATCTAAAGCATTCATTTTTCTGTTTTAAGAAGTAGGTCCATGTATATCTGCTATAGTCATCAACAATGACAAAGGCGTATTTGCTACCTCCTAGACTCAATGTAGAGATTAGTCCGAACAAGTCCATATGGATCAATTGTAAGGGCCTAGAGGTGCTTATTTGATTCCTAGTCTTGAAACTACCCTTAATTTGTTTACCTAACTGGCAAGCATCACATACATTATCTTTGATGAACTTGATATGAGGAATTCCTCTTACAAGTTCTTTAGATGATATTTGAGTGATTAGTTTCATGCTAGCATGACCTAATCTTCTATGTCATAGCCAAGCATCCTCATTCAAAACCGAAAAACACATTTCATTGCACAAATCATTTATGTCAATAGTGTATACGTTATTTTGTTTTAATACAATCATGGACATGTTTTTATGCGGTTTTTCAATGATGCAAGCATTAGATTCGAATTTGACAGTGTATCCTTTATCACATAATTGACTAATGCTCAAGAGGTTATGTTTTAAACCATCAATTAACAAAACATCTTCAATAAAGAAGTTGGATTTATTACCTATGGTTCCTTTGCCAATGATTTTACCCTTGTTGTTGTCTCCGAAGGTGACATAGCCTTCGTCTATGCTAGTGAGCTTAGAGAATTGAGATGGATCTCCGGTCATATGCCTTGAGCATCCACTATCAAGGTACCATCTCTTGCTCCTAGCTTGCGATGGTGTGGGTTTCTACAAGAAAGGATGATTTTTAGGTACCCATTTGCTTTTGGGTGCCTCAAAGATAGATCTAAATTGTTTATCATGTTGCATAGAGTTTATCATGGTTCCTTTAGGAACCCAAGTCAGTTTGTTTGGACTTATTTTCTTGAATGGACAATAATGCGTCTTGTGTCCAAATTTGCAACAAAAGTTGCATTTGGTTTGGTGTTGAACATGTAAGATGGGGCCTTTTATGAAGGTGGTTGGATTTAGGTGAGGACTTCTCACAAATCCAATTCCACTCCTTTTTGGAATGTGACCCTTGTTTTCAAGGATCATGTTCAATGACTTGCTACCAACCTCGAATTTCTTCAAGGTGTCCTTAAGTAGCAGGTTTTCTTTTTGGAGAGTTTCTAGATCATGGCATTTGATACATGAATTTAAACTATCATGATATTCAGTTTTTAACTTATCAAAATCACAAGTAAGACTATCATGCTCCTTTTTTAGCAATTTGTATTTTCTATTGATAATCTTGCATTCATCAAATAAGTCATGGAAGGCATTTAATAATTCATCGAATGATAAATCAGCATCTAATAAATTCGTTACCTCATCTCCGATGGCCATTAAGGCGTAATGAGCAACTTGCTCGGTGTTGGACTCCTCTTCTTCGGATGCGCTCGAATCATCCCATGTTGCTTTGAGCGCCTTCTTCTTTGTTGTTCTCTTTTTGGCTTGGGGACAATCACTCTTGTAGTGTCCCGGCTTTTTGCACTCATAGCAAATAACTTGGTCCTTGGGTTCAAGTTTATTTTTAGTGTCATTTTTAAACTTGTTTCTTTTAATGAATTTTTTAAATTTTTTTGTTAGAAGTGCCAAGTCATCGTCACAGTCCTCATCACTTGAGTTTTCTTTCAAGTGGTCTTCCAAAGTTCTAAGTGCCATATCCTTCCTGTTCTTTGGAAGGATGTCTTCTTGCTCTTCATGAGCTTTGCAAGTCATCTCGTAGGTCATTAATGACCCGATTAGTTCTTCAAAAGGGAAGTTGTTTAGATCTTTCGCCTCTTGAATAGTAGTGACTTTAGGATCCCAACTCTTAGGAAGGGATCTTAGAATCTTATTTACGAGCTCAAAATCCGAAAAACTTTTTTCGAGTCCTTTTAGACCGTTGACGACATCCGTGAAACGGGTAAACATGTCGCCAATAGTCTCACTCGGTTTCATTCGGAAAAGTTCGAAAGAGTGTAACAAAAGATTGATTTTTGACTCTTTCACTCTACTTGTGCCTTCATGAGTCACTTCGAATGTGTGCCAAATATCGAATGCAGTTTCACAAATCGAAACACGATTAAACTCGATTTTATCAAGTGCGCAAAATAAGGCATTCATAGCCTTTGCATTGAGAGCGAAAGCCTTCTTCTCCAAATCATTCCAATCGATCATTGGAAGAGAAGACTTCGAAAAACCATTTTCGACAAGATTCCAAAGTTCAACATCCATAGAGATAAGAAAGATCCTCATTCGAGTCTTCCAATAGGTGTAGTCCGTCCCATTAAACATGGGTGGACGTGTAATAGAATGGCCCTCTTGGTTTCCGGCGTAAGCCATCTCTCTTAGGTTTTAATCCGTTTGAGAGTTAACCGGGCTCTGATACCAATTGTTAGGATCGAGAGCACTAAGAGGGGGGGGGTGAATTAGTGCAGCGAAAAACTTTCTGCGATTAAAATCGAAAGCTGCGTTCGAACGATAAAAATAACTTCTGTATGAAAGTTGATACTAATCAAGGTTAAAGTCAAACTAAGCAGGCAGTTTGCAGCTATGATGAAAACCAGAATATTGGCGCAAACTGAAATCCGATGTTCGTACGAAGAAACTAATTTATGTCTAAATGCTGATTCGTAAATCACTTGATTAAATAAGACGCAGTTTAAGCAGGAGTATAAAGGCAGTGTGTAGTATTGGTAAAGCTCAAAACGTAAATGCAATCTGCAATATGATGATCATACGAAAAAGCAGATTTACGTCTAAACGTTGAAACTTATTCGTAAAATCGCAGAGGGCAGTAGCTATTGAGAAGTTTGCAGTGAAGGTAAAATGCTCAAAGGAAATGCAAAGCGAGATTTAGAGTGGTTCGGTCAATCTTGACCTACTCCACTTTTGGCTTCCTCCACCGACGAGGTCACCGACGTCAACTAGAGGCCTTCCTTCAATAGGCGAAGGCCAACCACCTTCTTACAGATTCACTCCTTTTGACGGGCTTAGGAGACAACCCTTACAGAATTTTCTCTCCTCTCTTTATAACTCAAACTTTGAAGAACAGAAAGAGGAGAACTAGCAGTTTTGAGCTCTAAGAACCACAGAAAGACAGCAAGATTTCGAGTGTGTGTTCTATGCTTTCAGTGCTGAATGGGTGGGGTATTTATAGGCCCCAACCCAGTTCAAATTTGGAGCTCAAATCTGTCAATTCCCGGAATTTCGGGATCAGGCGGTTGCACCTCCTGACTGGGGCGGTTGCACCACTTGGCAGAGCTCGAAGACTGAGCCTCTGGGCGGTGCCACCTCTGTCAGGGGCGGTTGCACCTCTCTGCCAGAGCTCGAAAACTGAGCTCAAGCGGTTGCACCGCCTGACTGGGGAGGTTTCACCGCCTAGCAGAGCTCGAAACTTGAGCTCTAGCGGTGCTACCTCTTGACAGAAGAGGTTGCACCGCCCAGTCTCGCTCGGAGATTGAGCCCGGGGCGGTGCCACCTCTTGGCTGGGGCAGTTGCACCACCCAGTCTCACTGGGAGACATAGTCTGGGCGGTGCTACCTCCTGGCTTGGGCGGTTGCACCTCCCACAACAATCTGGGTCCGAATGGGTTAATCCATTCGGCCCAATTTGATTCTTTTAGGGGCCCAATTGCCCCAAGATTAAGCTAATGGGATCACCTCCCATTTCTAACTTAATCAATATGCTAACTATGATTATTTCCTAAGACATATTCTTCAGCTTTCTCTGGTGCGTCAATCGCTTCTTTCGGCGAGTTTCCGGCGAACTTCCGTCGATCATCCGACGAACCCTCGGTGATCCTCCTGCGGACTTCCGGCAAACTCCTGGACTTGCGACGATCCACTTGGCAAGTTCCGACGAGCTCCTTTGGCAAGCTTCTGGACTTCTCGGATTTGTTCCCGCAGAACCTCCGACGACTGTCTGAACTTCCGTCGAGCTCTTGAACTCCCAACGTGATCATTGTCATGACTCCGGCGTAACTCCTGCTGCATGTCTTACTTTCATTGTAGTTAATCCTGCACACTTATCTCAACACACAGATTAGACAAACAATTGACAATTGATTTCATCATCAAAATCCGAGATTCAACAACCTATAAGTCTGGTATCAAAGAGTGGAGCACTCATATAGGACATCCTTGGTGTCTCAAGTCTAAGGACCAGATACACCACTAGGACTACGGAATCGTTGTCTGACAATAAGGCATCATCAACCATCCAGCATTCCGTAAGCGGATCAATCAATGAACTCATTCTCCAATGAGCACCTGTACTGTATCCCTAGTGTCCCTACACGAGCAGCTATGAGACCAGTTGCATCCATCATATGGACGGGTATACAGCACACCAGTCTGTCTGGTTATCACGATGTCCCTCTCGAGTAACCTATGACCGGGATTATTTAGGATATGTGTTTAAAGGTGAATCGATCTCATTATCGTGATCTCAACACGATCCGATTCCCATTGCACAAATCCAAGTATATCACAATATATATATGCATTTATGTAATAGTTATAAAGTGATATATGCTAAAATATAATAAGCAAAAAGATTTTGTATCTAGTCACACGTGCCATCACTCACGTGATTGGCTTGTTGGGCACCTATGACTAGCACATACATCACATGTATAAATCATTATTATTCAGGACTACTAGATAATAATAAAAATAATAATCAATTAAATATCTTAATTAATTAATATTTTTTGAAATCAAGGAGATGTAGAGAATTTTCTTACTTCTGAGGGGTATTTTCATAATTGGGATAAAAGGATATAACTGAAATTTCTCAAATCACAAGGGCAAAACTATCTTTTTGCCCAAAACCCTAAAACTCCCCATGCCCTACTGGATGCGGTCGTCGCCACCCTACCGGTGGTGGCCCTATACGGCGGGGGGGCACCGGGGCACCGCCCTTACCTACGGGCGGCCGCCCTTGTGGGTGGCAATGCCCCTGCGAGTAGCGCCCCCACCTACAGGCACCCTTGCGGGTGACGCTACCCCACATAGCACCCGTAGGTGACTGTGCTCGCAGGTGCAGTGCCCATAAGCATCGCTGCCGAGTGGCACCTCTGCCCGCGGGTCCAACATCCGCAGGTGCCGCTCTTGCGTGCGGGCGTAGTGCCCGTACGCAGGTGGCCATCGTGCTTGCGGCCCTGCTTGCGGGTGCCGCTATAGAGGGCTTGCCTACATGCTGTCAACCTTGCGGTTGCCGCTACAAGTGGGCTGCCTACACGCAGATGGCAACACTGCCATCTGCGATGACAGCAAGGGCAGCAACAATTGCTGCCCTTTCTCGCTTTTGCGGCAATGATTTTGATGCCAAAAGCTTCTCCAAAACATAACACATGTAGTTCAAAACTAATCTATCACACGAACAACCTAGCTCTGATACCACTGTTAGAAAATCTTGGGGGTGACATCACATGCGTAGTGAAAGAACAAAAAAATAAAATCACTAATTTCCCAAAAGATGGCAAAAAAATCTATGAAACTTAAAACTGCGTATAGAATAGATTGTGCTACCTAGGGAGATCATATATCCTTGTATCCCTACAAATCTTTAGGAGAGGGTGAAGGAGGTCAAGCGCCCTCCTCTCTAGCGGTGCTCCACACAGCAAGGCTGCGATGATGCTCCTCAAGACTCTAGGCCTGCTTTGAGGTGGAGAGGAGGGGGAGAATAGGAGAGGCAAGCAAAGGCTCTAGCCTATGAACCATTGAATCCCTCCTATTTATAAAGGTCCCTTATCAATTTAACCCTAATAGATCCTGTAACACCCCTGATTAGTCCCACATCGAAAGTGGGCAAGATTAAGATTGACTTATAAGGGTCTGATGAGTGTACTACTATCAACTTCAGCTTAAGCATTTTGGTCAGTAGTTTAGACCAAACGAAATTGATAGGCTAGTTAGCCCATCAGGCCTAGGTCTTAATATTTGGTATCAGAGCCAACCTAGCATTTGGGCATGGTGAGGGAGCTCGAGTAGGAAAGGGCTACCCGTAGACGGAGTTAGAGGACTCATCACGGCGTGGAGCTACCACTAGGCTACGCCTCACATGCACTATGCTAGGGTTTGATCTGGGTTATATTGGGGCTTGACGAGGACATCAAGCCTTTGAGTGGGGGTGATTGTAACACCCCTGATTAGATGAAATTCCATGGGGTAGGAATAATACTTTAGATCACTTTAAGAGATTGGG
Organism: Musa acuminata AAA Group; assembly: GCF_036884655.1. Classification (NCBI taxonomy): domain Eukaryota; kingdom Viridiplantae; phylum Streptophyta; class Magnoliopsida; order Zingiberales; family Musaceae; genus Musa; species Musa acuminata. The sequence goes on from NC_088349.1 coordinate 38,808,397, forward strand.
ACCACCAATTTTTGAGGGCAAGCCAGACCCAATCTTTGCTAAACGTTGGATTCGTCAAGTGGAAAAGACCTTCGAAGCTATCGAATGTAGGGAAAATCAGAAAGTGCCTTTCGCTTCTTTCATTTTGGAAGGGAAGGCAAACACTTGGTGGACCTCAAAAAGGAGGATGTTAGAGGCTGGAGGTAATGTGGTAACTTGGGAGCAGTTTAAAGATGCATTTTATGAGCAGTTCTTTCCTGATTCAGTTCGCTTTGAGAAACAACAAGAGTTCCTTAGCATCCACCAAGGAAATAGAACTGTATTGGAATATGATCATCATTTCACTGAGTTAGCTCAGTTCTCTCCACATATTGCTTTTAATGAAAGTCAAAGAGCTCGTCATTTTGAGAGGGGACTTCGATCATCAATTAGAAAGTCTGTTGCATTACTGATTTTACCAACATATGCTGAAGTGTTAAATCGAGCTTTGGTGGTAGAGAAATTGGATAATGAATTACAACAAGCAAAGGATCGAAAGCGACCTTTTAGTGCTACACTATTTACGTATGGGGGATCACATTCCGGACCCTCAAAGAAAGGAAAAGATAAACAGTTTGGGCATCAACAAGCAGGAGCTCCTAGCAATCAAGTTATTATAAGATGTTATTTCTGTGGGAAGACAGATCATGTTTCCACCTCATGCCCCATGGGACAACGCGTATGTTTTTATTGTCAACAACTAGGGCACATGTCAAAGGATTGCCCACAGAAGCAACATCAACGCCGAGCTCCACCCCAAACAACTGGACAACAACAGCTACGACCTAGAGAGAAAGCATAGGCAAGAGTCTACGCATTGACTCATCAAGATGCTGAAGCCTCGGGATCTATTATTAAAGGTATTATCACACTCTGTGGTATGCCAGCATCTGTGCTTATTGATTCTGGTTCTACGCATTCTTTTATATCACCCTATTTTGCTATGAAATTACATAAGAATCGTGAGGCAATGAATAATGCATTAATGGTAGTAACACCAGTTGGAAACTCTTTGATAGTTGATCAGATATATAGAAACTGTGTTATTACTATTGAAAGTCACGATTTGCTAGTAGATCTTATTCTACTAGAATTTCAAGATTTCGATGCTATCTTGGGTATGGACTGGCTTTCAGCATACCATGCAAGTGTCGATTGTTTTCGGAAGACTGTTACTTTCTCACCTCTAGATCAACCACCTTTCAAGTTCATTGGGATTCGAGAAAAGTTTCCTTCTATTATTTCAGCCTTGAGTGCTACCCAACTATTACTGAAGGGATGTCAGGGATACTTGGCATTCATTTCTGGAGAAGAATCTAAGAAGCTAGTATTAAAGGACATCCCTATTGTGCGGGATTTTCTAGATGTTTTTCCTGAAGATCTACTTGCACTGCCACCAAATAGACAGATTGAATTTACAATTGATCTTCTACCTGGTACTGCACCTATTTCTAAACCTCCATATAGAATGGCACCAATTGAGTTGGAGTTAAAGAAACAGATCCAAGAGCTTTTGGACAAGGGTTTTATTCAACCCAGTGTATCACCTTGGGGTGCCCCTGTCCTATTTGTGAAGAAGAAAGATGGATCTATGCGACTATGCATCGATTATAGACAGCTCAACCAAGTGACCATAAAGAATAAATATCCTCTTCCCCGAATAGATGACCTGTTTGATCAACTTCAAGGTACTCAGGTATACTCAAAGATTGATTTGAGATCCGGGTATCATCAACTAAAGATAAGGGAAGGAGACATACAGAAAACTGCCTTTAGAACAAGATATGGTCATTATGAATTCTTAGTAATGCCTTTTGGACTCACAAATGCACCAACTACCTTCATGGACCTCATGAATAGGGTGTTCCACCCTTATCTTAATAAATTTATAATTGTGTTCATTGATAATATCCTGATCTACTCCAAAAGCATAGCAAAGCATGAACACTATCTTAAGACAGTTCTGGAAGTCCTAAGGCAAGAGAAACTATATGCTAAGTTAAGCAAGTGCAACTTTTGGCTCAATGAAATTATGTTTCTCGGTCATGTAATTTTGAGCGCTGGCATATCTGTTGACCCTCACAAGATTGAAGCTGTGATAAAATGGAAGCAGCCTTCTAATGTTTCAGAGATTAGAAGCTTCTTGGGTTTGGCTGGATACTATAGAAGATTCATAGAAGGCTTTTCAAAAATAGCAGCACCATTGACCAAGTTGACACAAAGAACATAAAATTCATGTGGGATGATAAATGTCAACAAAGTTTTCAAGAATTGAAGAAGAAATTAACCAGTGCTCCTATCTTGGTGATTCCTTCAGGGGGAGAAGGTTTTGTAGTGTATAGTGATGCCTCACTACAAGGGCTTGGTTGTGTTCTAATGCAAAACGAGAGGGTAGTTGCTTATGCATCGAGGCAATTAAAGCCTCATGAAAAGAACTATCCTACTCATGACTTAGAGCTAGCAGCTATCATTTTTGCACTGAAAATTTGGAGGCATTATCTCTATGGACAGACTTTCGAAATCTTCACAGATCATAAGAGTCTCAAATATATTTTCACACAGAAAGATTTAAATATGAGACAAAGAAGGTGGTTGGACTTTCTAAAAGATTATGATTTTAATATCAACTACCATCCTGGGAAAGCTAATGTAGTTGCTGATGCCTTAAGTAGAAATACCTACAGTCTTATAGCCTATATGAATATTCAAAGGAATTCTATGATGACGGAGTTAGCAGACTTAAAACTTAAACTTTTATCGGAGATAAATAAAGGTTTTCTTATGTGTTTGATGGCACAATCATTTTTAGTGAAAAAGGTTAAAGAAGGTCAAAAGGAAGATACATATCTTCAAATGATAGTTAAGGAAATAGCTCAAGGTTCTAGGCCTGAATTCCTCCAAGCCGAAGATGGTTCTATTACATTCCACAATCGACTTTGTGTTCCCGAAAGCCATCCAATAAAGATGCAATTATTAGAGGAGGCACATAGATCAAAATTTAATATCCAACCCGAGACTACTAAGACGTATCGAGATTTACGCCAAAACTATTGGTGGCGTGGTATGAAGAGAGATATAGCAGAGTTTGTCTCTAAATGTCTAATATGTCAACAGGTGAAGATAGAACATCGAGTACCTGCGGAAAAGTTGCAAAGGATTTCGATTCCTGAATGGAAGTGGGAGCAAGTCACTATGGATTTTGTGACAAGATTACCCAAGACTATGAAAGGATATGACAGAATTTGGGTAATAGTAGAAAGACTTACTAAATCTGCTCACTTCCTTCCTATTAACAAGAAGTATTCATTGGATAAACTAGCAAGCTTATATATTAAGGAAATCATTCGATATCATGGGGTGCCAGTTAGTATTATCTCAGATAGAGATCCAAGATTCACCTCTAAATTTTGGGGAAGTCTACAAAAATCTTTGGGCACGCAGTTAAAATTTAGTACAGCTTTTCACCCCCAAACTGATGGCCAATCTGAAAGGACAATACAAACTCTTGAAGATCTCTTAAGAGCATGTGCTTTAGACTTTGGTAGGAGTTGGGATATGCACTTGCATCTAATTGAGTTTTCTTATAATAATAGTTACCACTCTAGCATACAGATGGCTCCATTTGAAGCTCTTTATGGAAGAAAGTGCAGATCACCTGTATATTGGGATGAGGTGGGAGAACAGAAGCTTTTGGGGCCTCAATTAATTCAAAAAGATGCTGATAATATTCGAATTATACGCCAAAGATTATTAACAGCTCAAAGTCGTTAGAAAAGCTATGCAGATCGAAGGCGAAGAGATCTAGAGTTCAAAGTTGGTGAGCATGTTTTCTTAAAAGTGTCGCCGACTAAAGGAGTTATGAGATTTGGTCAAAGGGGGAAGTTAGCCCCAAGATTTATTGGCCCATTTGAGATCTTACAAATGGTTGGGCCTGTGGCATACAGACTAGCATTGCCCCCGGCTTTGGCTAGCATCCATGATGTATTCCACGTGTCAATGCTTCGAAGATATATCAGGGATTCATCACATGTCATATCTTACCAACCTCTACAACTACGAGATGATGCCACTTTTAGAGAACAACCAACCCAGATCTTGAAAAGGAAAGAACATGTTCTAAGGAACAAAATTATACCTTTGGTAAAGATTTGTTGGCAACACCATTCAGACCAAGAGGCAACGTGGGAAAGAGAAGAAGGTATGCGAGAGCAGTATCCTCATCTATTCTATTAAGGTAAGCTAAATTTGGGGACCAAATTTCCTATAGGAGGGGAGAAATGTAATCAAATCAAATAGGAATTGATTTTATTTCCTTACTTGTTATTATAATTTAAGGAAATCTTGATCTACTTCCTTGTTTGTTGATATGAATTAAGGAAATAACTATTAAGTATTCCAAATATGATGATATCATATTTGTTAGTATATTAAATGAAAATAATTTATATTAAATAAATACAAAAATTAAAATGAATTTCCCTTGATAGAGGCTCACCTCCTCCTATTTAAAGGGGTGGGATTTCTCTCATTCGTTCCTTACCTAGTCGAGCCTGGCAGCGGGAGGAACGAGGAGTTACACCCTATTGACAAGAGAACGAGGAGTTACACCCTATTGACAAGAGGTAGGTTTCCCTACCTTTCTTAAAAGTTTTAGCTTTTATTTTGATTCTTTAAATGTTGAAAGTTTTATAGTTTGAAAAATGTGTATCAATTCTTTAAATGTCAAATTTTTTGTATTAAAATAATCAGTTAAAGTTTTCATAATATTCTTTGACCCATGATTAAGGTTTTTATTGTAGAATTAAATATGTTAAAAAGGTATATGTTTTATATGATATATTTTCTGTATTACAGTTTATCTTTAATCTTATCTGGATTAAAATCTTGTTAGACTAGAATATGTTATCTAAAATCCCTTTTTTGATATTCTTTGATCTGAAATTTAAAATATATTATTCTGAATGATTTAAAATATGACTAGAATATGTTGAAATTTTATGTGTTGAAAACATGATTTCTATTTGAATTTAGAAAGCTATTTCCTTGTATTAAAACTTATCTCCTAGTCCCTCTTTTAATGTCTTATGATTTCTAGTCAAATTGAGAATGTTATTTCTTTGTATTAAAGCTTTTCTCCTCATCTATCTTTTAATGCATTATTATGTTTTTATTTATGTTGTTAATGGGTATATGCTATGACTAGTCCATGGGCCAGGGCTGGGCCAGTTTTATGTAATGCATACTCAATCATGTATAATGCACATGACCAGTAGATGGACTGGCTCAATCTAGCCCAATATTATTGTTGAACTTGAGCCCAAATATTGATTGAACTAAACTAAACTTGATTAGTCTATATCAATTCAGGTTGATTCCGAATTGATTGACTTATTCAAGTTAGTTTAACCTAAATTGAACTTAATCTAGTCTAAATTATACTAGTCTAGTGTGGTTCCAAACCAGTTAAATAAGGATTAGAGATCAGTTCAGTTAGGCTCTAGTAAATCGAGTTCAATTGAATCGATTAAACTAGAGTTCAAGTCAATTGAGGACTAATTTATATTATTTGATATTGATGGTATTTGAATGAGATGTTTTAAATATGTTATTTCATCCCGAAATGGACATGACTAGTGTGAGATTATATTATTTTCCTGCCGAGAGCAGGTAGGGCGATTCCCTTCGGGGATTAGCGGGCCGTCAGACGTGGCGGCTGGACGGTTCCTCCATCCGCTGTTGGGAGGAACGTGTCCCCACTTTGGCGGGTGTGGGACACCACTCCATCCGCTGTTGGGAGTGTGATATGAGTTTGCCTCTATCCGCTGTTGGGAGAACACAAACTCATCCCGTAGGATTAAGCCTCTCCATCCGTTGTAGGGGGAGTGCTCCTTTGGGTACTTGATATACGCCAATGGGATGATTGATTGAATTTTGATCATGTATACATTTTGAGTTGACTTTTGGGGTTCCTACTCAGCGTTGCTGAATTTTCTTTGTTTTTGATTTTCAGAGCAGCCTCCCTCTAGTACTAAGTCGGATTCCAGTGGAGAGTGGACCTTCCTCTACCGCTAGGTAGAGCCACTTGAATGATTCTTGAAGTTAACATCACTATGTTTACCTTTTTATTTATGATTCGATGAATAAATGGATTGTAATAAATAAATTATAATAAATGTTTATGAATGATGAATAAAGTGATGTGATGTTTATCTATTTAGCCTGTGTGGAAAGATATATATATATATATATATATATATATATATATATATATATATATATATATATATATATATATATATATATATATATATATCCTAACAAATCCTCCCCTATTGGGTATTGGATCTCTATCCAATTACCTAAGCCTCTTAGATTAGTGGGTCTAACCCAATAATCTCTTATTAGCTCTTATTGGATCTCATCCATAGGATCCAATAATTTAGGGGTTTATTGGATATCCAATAAGATAGGGGCTCCAACGGATATCTCATATCCGAACCTCTACTCATCGCAATGCCTACCATATGTGTGTGACCCTCTAGGCCCAATATCGAGATGGTCATAAGTTGTACCTATCAGAACTCTTTTTGGCTTAGTGAATTATTATCTCCACAATAATTCACTCGACTCATCGACTGCGGATGTACTAGGCCACTACGCCGTAGTCCCCAAATGATACAGGGGAATCCAATCCATTGGACCTGTTTATCCATAGTTACCATGTATCTATAGTCCCTCATCTATCTAATATCCCAGAGACCATATACCGGGCTTGGTGCTGTCTGACCCATACGGTTTCTACTCGAGTCTTACTCTAATCGGATTCTCCCAGAGAACACTTTCTCTCTCAATCCGAATGACCCTTGCTAGGGATTTGTCTGAGTAAGAACATATAGGACATTCCTCTCATGGCATCGAGAGTGGATGATCCTCTATCAACACTCAATAGCCCTCGTAAGGTTGACTACCACTCCCGAAGACCAGTTGTACTAGATTTGGGACATACAAACCTATAAGATTGGTATCAAAGAGTAAAGCACTCATACAGGACATGCTAGTCATAAGTGCCCAGCAAGCCAATCACGTGAGTGATGGCACGTGTGACTTGATACAGAATCTTTTTGCTTATTATATTTTGGCATATATCACTTTATAACTATTGCATAAATGCATATATATTGTGATGTCCTTGGATTTGTGCAATGGGAATCGGATCGTGATGAGATCACGATAATGAGATCGATTCACTTTTAAACACATATCCTAAATAATCCCGGTCATAGGTTACTCGAGAGGGACATCGTGATAACCGGATAGACTGGTGTGCTGTATACCCGTCCATATGATGGATGCAGCTGGTCTCATAGCTGCTCGTGTAGGGACACTAGGGATACAGTACAGGTGCTCATTGGAGAATGAGTTCACTGATTGATCCGCTTACGGAATGCTGGATGGTTGATGATGCCTTATTGTCAGACAACAATTCCGTAGTCCTAGTGGTGTATCTGGTTCTTAGACTTGAGACACCAAGGATGTCCTGTATGAGTGCTCCACTCTTTGATACCAGATTTATAGGTTTGGCTGTTCCCAGATCTAGTACAGCTGGTCATTGGGAGTGGTAGTCGACCTTACGAGGGCTATTGAGTGTCGATAGAGGATCATCCACTCTCGGTATCATGAGAGGAATATCCCATGTGTTCTTGCTCAGACAAATCCCTGGCCAGGGTCATTCGGGTTGAGAGAGAAAGAGTTCTCCGGGAGAATCCGATTAGAGCGAGACTCGAGTAGAAACCGTATGGGTCTGACAGCACCATGCTCGATATACGGTCTCTGGGATATTAGATGGATGAGGGACTATAGGTACATGGTAACTGAGGACAGACAGGTCCAATGGATTGGATTCCCCTGTATCGTCTGGGGACTACGGCGTAGTGGCCTAGTACTTCCGTAGTCGATGAGTCGAGTGAATTATTACAGAGATAATAATTCACTTAGTTAGAAGGAGTTCTGACAGGTATGACTCACGGCCAGCTCGATATTGGGCCTAGAGGGTCACACACATATGGTAGGCATTGCGATGAGTAGAGGTTCGGATATGAGATATCCGACGGAGCCCTTGTCTTATTGGATGCAGATCCAATACCCACTAGGGAAAGGACCCATTAGGGTTTTGACACGGGATCTCTATAAATAGGAGGGATTCACAGCCTCATAGGCTAGAGTCTTTGCTTGCCCTTCCTATTCTCCTCTCCCTCTCCACCTCAGAGTAGGCTTGGAGTTTTGAGGAGCGTCATCGCAACCCTGCTGTGTGGATCACCGCTAGAGAGGAGGACGCTTGACCTCCTTCACCCTCTCCTAAGGATCTGCAAGGAAATAGGGATATACGATCTCCCTAGGTAACACAATCTCTATACGCAGTTTTGTGTTTTTGCGGATTTTGCGCACCAATCTTCGCACGACGATGAACATCCTTTTGGGAATCGGGGATTTTTGTTTTCTTGTTCTTCCGCTGCGCATATGATGTCGCCCCCCCTATGATTTCCCAACAGTGGTATCAGAGCCAGGTTGTTCGTGCGAATGATTGGTTTTTGAACTGCGTGTGTTGTGTTTAGGAAGAATATTGACGTCAAAATCGTTGACGCAAAAGCAAGGAAGGGCAGCAACAGTTGCTGCCCTCGATCTGCATGCCTGCAGCCAGCCGCAGCCGCAGCAAGGCAGCACAGCGCCGGCGCATGCGCAAGCGCTGTGCCTGCAGCAGCCGGCCGGCGGTCTGCTTGCAGCAGGCTTACGGCCGGCGGGGCTGGCAGCCCGCTCGGTAGAAGCGCCTGCAGCCACTGAGCCCGCGGGCAGAGGCGCCGCGGGGCAGCAGCGCGGGCTGAGGCACCGCAGGGCAGCGGCGCCTGTGGCCGCTGCTCCCACGGGCAAAAACCCCGCAGGGGCGGCCGCCAGCGAGACAGCACCACCTGCGGGCGCTGACTCGCGGGCAGAACCGCCCGCGAAGGTGGCGGCGCCCGCGGGGGCGCCCACCTGCAGCGGCAGCGACCCCAGCGGGCGTGCCACCTGCAGGCGAGGGCAGTGCCCTCGCCCTCGCCGCACAAGCCGCCGCCAGCAGGGTGGCGGCGGCGGCGGCGCAGCAGCGAAAAAGGGGAAAGGGTATTAGGGTTTTCTGCGCAAAAGACAGTTTTGCCCCTCAGAATTTGAGAAATTCCAGTTTCTGTCTTTTGTCCAAATTACGAAAATACCCTTAGGAATTGAGAAATTCCCTATATATCCCTGATTTCAGAAAATATTAATTAATTAAAAGGTTTAGTTGATTATTATTTTTATTATTATCTAGTAGTCCTACATGATGATGATTATTTATACATGTGATGTATGATGAGTGGACGGATGATCATGGACCGTGTGATGTGTGTACTTGTGATTATTATTATTGAGGTCTGCGAACCTCCATTATATTTCTCGTTTATTATCGGGCCTGCGTGCCTATGATTAAGTTGTAATCACATGAGGAGGCGCAGCGGGAGCGTGGAAGCCATAGCGGGACCCACGAGACGGACGATCGTGATGCATGGAGATGCATCAAGATGTCGACGGAACCGACGAGGACGAGATGGACGATCACAAGGCATGGAGATGCACCGTTGCACACATAGATCTTGATGTGAGTGATTAGGCCTACTGGCTCGGGCCTAATCATATTAGGTTGTGGTCCATGATCATCTGGTGTGATTGCTTATACACATACTAGATATGTATATATATTTGCATGCGATGTAGATATATATTAAATATGTATATGTGTGACATGTCATATTAGGAGACCAAATCATAGAAACATCTCTCGATAATATTAAGTCGGTAAACGTGAGGCAATTAGATTGACCCACGTGGCCTTCCATCGTTATGAGTAGGAACCGAATCCCGGTGTAGGTTGAGTTGGTCGAGTCCCTCGAGACTCACCTATATCGCGATTCGCTATCTTGCTTACGACATAGAGATGTCACCGGTGACCTGAGGGCATGATATGCTTGGTCGAGTCCCTCGAGGGTATATCATCAAATCAGACTCATCTTGTAACGAAGGTGTTGACTTAACCGAGCATCATGGTTGGTCGAGTCCCTCGAGGCCATGGTGATTCGGAGGCCGAACAGGACGGGAATCACAAGGAGTTGTGATCGGCAAGAGTTGTCTACCTTTTAGGCTTAGTGTGATTGGTCGAGTCCCTCGAGGTTACACTAAGACGCTGATTGGATCCTGATCCCCACTAGAAGTCTGCCGGAGACTTCCGTTTCACGTGCTGAGGGTGTCGCGTGACTCGTTAGTAAAATAGTGGGAGCATATTAAGATAGAAGTCCATATCTTGATAGTTTATTTCTTGCAAAATCTGCATGTTATTCATTTTTGCTACATCTTTATTTTCAGAAAATGTCGCTTTCAAATCCCTTACGTGGCATACTTGATGTCAACCGCCTCACTGGTCCAAATTATACGGATTGGCTCCGTAACTTGAGAATTGTTCTCACAGCGGAGAAAATCGTGTACGTCCTTGATACAGTGATGCCTACGCCCGAAGAAGGGGCAAGCGAGGATGAGATCGCTCGCTACGTGAAGTACATTGATGACTCCACTCTTGCTCAGTGCTATATGTTGGGCTCTATGACTCCAGAGTTACAGAGACAACATGAAAAGATGGATGCCAGATCCATTCTCCTACATATCCGTAAATTGTTTGAGGAACAGGGAAGGACTCAACGATATGAGATATCCAAGAGCCTTTTCCGCGCTAGGATGACTGAGGGGACACCGGTTCAGAACCATGTCCTAAAGATGATTGAGTGGATAGAGAAACTCACAGGTCTAGGAATGGTCCTAGAGGATAACTTGTGTGTGGACATTGTGCTTCAGTCCCTACCAGATTCCTTTTCACAGTTCATAATGAACTTTAATATGAACAAGCTTGAGGTGACTCTCCCAGAGCTCCTCAATATGTTGAGGGAGGCAGAGAGTACTATTAAGAAAGAGAAGCCAGTTCTCTACACTGGTGAGACCAGAAAGAAAAGGAAAGCAGAAAGGTCCCTTAAGAAGGGAAAGGGCAAGGGCAAACAAGGTAAAGCAAAGGTTGCTAAGAAAGACCCAACAAAGGACAAAGGCCAGTGCTTCCATTGTGGTAAAGATGGGCACTGGAAGAGAAACTGCAAAGAGTACCTTGCAGAAAGGGCGAAACAAAAGCTTGATGAAGCTTCAGGTACATTCATGATCAGTCTCCATTTGTCAGACTCTTATGATAACACATGGGTATTAGATACCGGTAGTGCTTATCATATATGTAATTCGTTGCAGGTTCTGGCAAGGCCTAGGAGACTAGAGAGAGGCGAGATGGACCTCAAGATGGGTAATGGAGCAAAAGTTGCTGTATTAGCTGTTGGCGAGGTCGCCCTACATCTGCCTAGTGGAGCTTTTATTGCATTAGATGCATGTTATTTTGTTCCTTCTATTATCAAAAACATTATCTCCATTTCATGTTTAACAGTTAGTGGATATAAATTTGTTTTTGAGAACAATGGTTGTTCGATATTATTAGATGATAAGATCATCACGAAAGGAACATTGCATAATGGTTTATTTATGTTAGACACCACTCCACATATCATGAATATAAATGTGTCCAAAAGGAAACGAGATGAGTTGAACAGTGCATACCTGTGGCATTGTAGGCTAGGTCACATCCATGAAAGAAGGATTCAAAAGTTGCTAAATGATGGATATCTAGATCCATTCGACTATGTGTCATATGCAACTTGTGAGCCTTACATTCGTGGAAAACTGACCAACTCTCCATTTAGTGGAACTGGAGAGAGAGCCACTGAGTTGTTGGAACTCATACATAGTGATGTATGTGAACCCATGTCAACTCATGCCATTGGAGGTTACTCCTACTTCATTACATTTACTGATGATTTCTCAAGGTATGGATATGTGTACTTAATGAAGTACAAGTCCGAGGCCTTTGAGAAATTCAGAGAGTATAAGAATGAGGTGGAGAACCAGACTGGAAAGAGTATCAAAACTCTTCGATCAGATCGAGGAGGTGAGTACTTAAGTACAGAGTTTACTCACTTCCTCAAGGACCATGGGATATTATCCCAATGGACACCTCCTTATACACCTCAGCTCAATGGTGTCTTTGAAAGGAGAAATCGTACATTATTAGATATGGTACGGTCCATGATGAGTTTCGCTGACCTACCCATCTTATTCTAGGGATATGACCTAGAAACCACAGCTTACCTTCTGAACAGAGTTCTAACTAAGTCGGTAGTGTCTACACCATATGAGATATGGAAAGGGAAGAAGCCTGATCTTAAGGTTGTTAAGATTTGAGGCTGCCCTACCCACATTAAAAGACACAACCCCGATAAGTTAGAATCAAGGACAGAGCGATGCAAATTTGTGGGATACCCCAAGGAAACTTGTGGGTATTATTTCTATCATCTCGAGGACCAAAAGGTCTTTGTAGCTAAGAGAGCAGTGTTCCTTGAGAAGGAACACATTCTTGGCGGAGACAGTGGGAGAATGATAGAGTTGAGCGAGGTTGGAGAACCAAGCTCAAGCACCACTCTACAGCCCGAGTCTGTTCAGGTATCTAATACACAAGTTTCAACTTTACGCAGGTCTGATAGAGTATCCCATCCTCCTGAGAGATATGTGGGACATATTAGAGCAGAGGATGTAGAGGATATTGATCCTCAGACCTACGAGGAGGCTATTATGAGTATAGACTCCGGGAAGTGGAAAGAAGCCATGAATTCTGAGATGGATTCTATGTACTCCAATAAGGTTTGGAACCTAGTTGATGCACCCGAAGGTATTGTACCCATCGGTTGCAAGTGGATCTTTAAGAAAAAGATCGGAGTAGATGGAAAGGTAGAGACCTATAAAGCAAGGCTAGTGGCTAAGGGGTATCGTCAAAGGCAAGGTGTTGACTACGACGAAACTTTCTCACCCGTAGCAATGCTAAAATCCATCAGAATTCTATTGGCTATTGCAGCACACTATGATTATGAGATCTGGCAGATGGATGTGAAAACCGCATTCCTCAACGGGAACCTGGAGGAGGAGGTGTATATGATGCAACCTGAGGGATTCGTGTCCAAGAACTGCCCAGATAAGGTGTGTAGGTTGCTTAGATCCATTTATGGACTAAAGCAAGCTTCCCGAAGTTGGAACATAAGATTTGATGAGGCAATCAGATCTTATGACTTCGTTAAGAACGAAGATGAGCCTTGTGTATACAGAAAGGTAAGTGGGAGCGCTATTAGCTTTTTGGTGTTATATGTGGATGACATCCTCATCATTGGGAATGACATAGGAATGCTATCCACAATAAAGGCTTGGTTATCTAGACACTTCTCCATGAAGGACTTAGGAGAAGCATCTTATATCTTGGGGATTAGAATCTATAGAGATAGATCCAAAAGGATGCTTGGCTTGTCCCAGTCCAGGTACATAGAAACTATTGTCAAAAGGTTTGGCATGGAAAATTCCAAAAGAGGTCTCATACCGATGAGACATGGGATATCGCTTTCTACGAGTATGTCCCCAAAGACTCCAGAAGAAAGGGCGAACATGGATATGATACCTTATGCCTCAGCAATAGGGTCTATCATGTATGCCATGCTATGTACTAGGCCTGATATAGCGCATGCTCTGAGTGTCACGAGCAGGTATCAGGCGGATCCAGGCTTGGAGCACTGGAAAGCAGTAAAGTGTATCCTTAAGTACTTGAGAAGGACTAAGGATCTTTTACTAGTATATGGAGGTAATAGCCTTAAGGTTGAAGGCTACACTGACTCAAGTTTTCAGTCTGATGTCGATGATAGCAAGTCGAATTCAGGGTATGTGTACACCTTGAATGGAGGAGCAGTGTGCTGGAAGAGTTCCAAGCAAGATACCACTGCTGACTCGACCACAGAGGCGGAGTACATTGCTGCATCAGATGCAGCAAAGGAGGGAGTCTGGTTGAAGAAGTTCATCACAGATTTGGGAGTCGTGCCGGATAGTGAGGAGCCGATTTCCCTATATTGCGACAACAACGGGGCAATTGCTCAAGCGAAGGAACCTAGGTCTCATCAGAAATCTAAGCATGTTCTGAGGAGGTTCCACCTTATCAGAGAGATCGTGACCCGAGGAGATGTAGCAGTGGAAAGAGTTCCATCCGAAGATAACATTGCAGATCCACTAACAAAGCCATTGTCTCAGATTGTCTTTGAGCGTCACAGGGGTCTGATGGGGATCAGACACATAGGTGATTGGCTTTAGGTCAAGTGGGAGATTGCTAGTCATAAGTGCCCAGCAAGCCAATCACGTGAGTGATGGCACGTGTGACTTGATACAGAATCTTTTTGCTTATTATATTTTGGCATATATCACTTTATAACTATTGCATAAATGCATATATATTGTGATGTCCTTGGATTTGTGCAATGGGAATCGGATCGTGATGAGATCACGATAATGAGATCGATTCACTTTTAAACACATATCCTAAATAATCCCGATCATAGGTTACTCGAGAGGGACATCGTGATAACCGGATAGACTGGTGTGCTGTATACCCGTCCATATGATGGATGCAGCTGGTCTCATAGCTGCTCGTGTAGGGACACTAGGGATACAGTACAGGTGCTCATTGGAGAATGAGTTCACTGATTGATCCGCTTACGGAATGCTGGATGGTTGATGATGCCTTATTGTCAGACAACAATTCCGTAGTCCTAGTGGTGTATCTGGTTCTTAGACTTGAGACACCAAGGATGTCCTGTATGAGTGCTCCACTCTTTGATACCAGACTTATAGGTTTGGCTATTCCCAGATCTAGTACAGCTGGTCATTGGGAGTGGTAGTCGACCTTACGAGGGCTATTGAGTGTCGATAGAGAATCATCCACTCTCGGTATCATGAGAGGAATATCCCATGTGTTCTTGCTCAGACAAATCCCTGGCCAGGGTCATTCGGGTTGAGAGAGAAAGAGTTCTCCGGGAGAATCCGATTAGAGCGAGACTCGAGTAGAAACCGTATGGGTCTGACAGCACCATGCTCGATATACGGTCTCTGGGATATTAGATGGATGAGGGACTATAGGTACATAGTAACTGAGGACAGACAGGTCCAATGGATTGGATTCCCCTGTATCGTCTGGGGACTACGGCGTAGTGGCCTAGTACTTCCGTAGTCGATGAGTCGAGTGAATTATTACAGAGATAATAATTCACTTAGTTAGAAGGAGTTCTGACAGGTATGACTCACGGCCAGCTCGATATTGGGCCTAGAGGGTCACACACATATGGTAGGCATTGCGATGAGTAGAGGTTCGGATATGAGATATCCGACGGAGCCCTTGTCTTATTGGATGCAGATCCAATACCCACTAGGGAAAGGACCCATTAGGGTTTTGACACGGGATCTCTATAAATAGGAGGGATTCACAGCCTCATAGGCTAGAGTCTTTGCTTGCCCTTCCTATTCTCCTCTCCCTCTCCACCTCAGAGTAGGCCTGGAGTTTTGAGGAGCGTCGTCGCAACCCTGCTGTGTGGATCACCGCTAGAGAGGAGGACGCTTGACCTCCTTCACCCTCTCCTAAGGATCTGCAAGGAAACAGGGATATACGATCTCCCTAGGTAACACAATCTCTATACGCAGTTTTGTGTTTTTGCGGATTTTGCGCACCAATCTTCGCACGACGATGAACATCCTTTTGGGAATCGGGGATTTTTGTTTTCTTGTTCTTCCGCTGCGCATATGATGTCGCCCCCCCTATGATTTCCCAACAGGACATCCTTGGTGTCTCATGTCAAAGGATCAGATACACCACTAGGACCACAGAATTGTTGTCTGACAATAAGGCATCATCAACCATCCAGCATTCCGTAAGCGGATCAATCAGTGAACTCATTCCCCAATGAGCACCTATATTGTGTCCCTATTGTCCCCACACGAGTAGCTATGAGACCAGCTGCATCCATCATATAGACGGGTATACAACACACGAGTCTGTCTCGTTATCTTGATGTCCCTCTCGAGTAATCTATGATCGGGATTATTTAGGATCTATGTTTAAAGGTGGATCAGTTTCTTTATCATGATCTCATCACGATCCGATTCCGATTACACAGATCCAAGGACATCACAATATATACATATATATATATATATATATATATATATATATATGTATGTATATATGTATATATATGTATGTATATATATGTATATATATGTATATATACATATATATACATATATACATACATATATATATATGTATATATATATATATGTATATATAGTCAATATAAAGTGATAAAATACTAAAAATATAATAAGTAAAAAAGACTACGTGTCAAGTCACATGTGTCATCACTCACATGATTAGCTTGCAGGGCACATATGACTAGCAGTATATGGTCCCATGTCAACTCATGCTATAGGTTGTTACTCCTACTTTACTCCTACTTTATTACTTTTACTAACAATTTCTCAAGGTATGAACATATGTATTCGATGAAGTATAAGTCTGAGGCATTCGAGAAATTTAAGAAGTATAAGAATGAAGTAGAGAACCAGACTGGAAAGAATATGAAGACTCTTCGATCAGATCAAGGAGATGAGTACTTAAGTATAGAGTTCACCTAGTTCCTTAAAAACTATAAAATTCTGTCTCAATGGATACCTCCTTATACACCTCTGCTCAATGGTGTATCCGAGAGGAGGAATTGCACACTGTTAGACATGGTGCAGTCCATGATGAGTTCCGTTGACTTACCCATCTTATTCTAAGGATATGCCATAGAGACTGTAACTTACCTTTTGAACAGAATTCAAACTAAGTCGATAGTGTTTACTCCATATAAGATATTAAAAGGGAAAAAGCTTGATCTTAAGTTTCATAAGATTTAGGATTGCTCTACCCAAGTTAAGAGACACAACCCCGATAAGTTGGTATTATTTCTCCCCCTTTGTCATCAACAAAAAGGAGAACAATTCTACAATGCAAGTGTGGTAAAAAAAATCAAGCAAGTTTCACACTCAAAAGTTTTCATCATTAGATGTTATCAACATTAAAGAGATAGCTTCCATCAACTTCTCCCTTTTTTTCATCAAAACTTTGCATTAAGAAGGAAAGTAGGGAGGAAACTATTAAGAACCAACTTTGTGAAATGATTTGAATCAAGTCAAAAATGATAAAAGAGTTTCATTAAATCATGCTTCAATTTTCATAAGGATCAAGATATTCATGTAAAATCAACTCCTCACTCTTGCAAGTGTTCATCTCATAAAAAAAACAAAAAAACAAATGAATTCTTCCTTCATTAACAAAGAATTCATGTAAAAGAATCATCAAATGAAAGATAAAAGAAATTCCATGAATAAACCTTCATAATGAGATGAGCATCACATCAAATCTATTTTTCATTAAAAATTCACAAGAGATAAATCCGTGAGAGATGCATTTGTCAATGAAATCCATGAAGTAATTGAGTGCATTAGAAAATCATTAAGTGATGAAGCAAGGGTATGAAGTAAACTTGATACCAAGGAAGATAAAAATGAAATAAGTTTATGAAAGCTACATTTATGAAATACAAAAAGATAGTCCAGTAAAGATATACATCAAATTTATGCATTTGGACAAATTAACATTCTTAACTCTCTTCTAATAAAATCATATTATTCTTTACTTAAAGGTTTTGTAAAGATATCGGCTAATTGATGTTTTGTATCAATAAACTCTAAGATTATATCATGATTATGTTAGGATCAAGAGCACTAAGAGGAGGGGGGGGGTGAATTAGTGCAGCGGAAAACCTTCTACGAAAAATAAAAACTGCGTTCGTTCGTTAAAAGTGATTTTGGTAAGAAAGCCGATTCGTAAATCACTTTAACTTTTGTTTAAGCAAGATGCAGCAAAGATATAAATGCAGTTTGCAGTTATGATTCTAATCAGATAGTAGGCGCAAACTGAAATATGATATTCGTACGAAAAAATAGATTTACGTCTAAATGCTGATTCATAAATCACTTGATTAAGCGAGATGCAGTTTAAGCAAGGATATAAAGGCAGTTTGCAGTTATGATAGAAATCAAAACGTAAACGCAAACAGAAATATGATGATCGTAGGATAAAACTGATTTACGTCTAAACGCCGATTCGAAAAGTGCAAAGCTTGAAACCCGATCGTATATGCGCAGAAAGCAGTAAGCTTTAGAGGAGGTTTGCAGTAAAGATAATATGCTCAAAGTAAATGCAAACCGAGATTTAGAGTGGTTCGGTCAATCTTGACCTACTCCACTTTTGGCTTCATCCACCGACGAGGTCATCGACGTCAACTAGAGGCGTTCCTTCAATAGGCGAAGGCCAACCACCCTTTTACAGTTTCACTCCTTTTGACGAGCTTAGGAGACAACCCTTACAGAATTTTCTCTCCTCTCTTTAAAGCTCAGAACTTGGAAGAAAAGAGGGAGAAGAACTTTTGGCCTTTACAACAATTTGGAGCTCTAAAAATCACAAAACAAGATCAGGATTTCGGTGTATGTTTTATGCCCTTTTAGTGCTAAATGGGTGGGGTATTTATAGGCCCCAACCCAGTTTGAATTTGGAGCTCAAAATTATCAATTCCCGAAATTCTGGGATTTGGCGGTTGCACCTCCTGACTGGAGCGGTTGCATCGCCTGGTAGAGCTCGAAGATTGAGCCTCTAGGTGGTGCCACCTCCTGTCAGGGCCGGTTGCACCTCCTGCCAGAGCTCGAAGACCGAGCTCAGGCGGTGCCACCGCCTGACTAAGGCGGTTGCACCTCCTGCCAGAGCTCGAAGACCGAGCTCAGGTAGTGCCACCTCCTGTCAGGGGAGGTTGCACCGCCCAGTCTCGCTCGGAGACTGAGCCCAGGCGGTGCCACCTCCTAGCTGGGGTGGTTGCACCGCCCATTCTCGCTCGGAGACTTAGCCCAGGCGGTGCCACCTCCTGGCTTGGGCGGTTCAACCGCCTGGCAGAAATCAGGGTCCGAATGGGTTGATCCATTCGGCCCTATTTGGGTTTTTCAGGAGCCCAATTGCCCCAAGATTAAGTTAATGGGATCACCTCCCATTTCCAACTTAATCATTATGCTAACTACGATATTTCCTAAGACATTTACTGCAACTTGCTCCGGTGCGTCAATCGCTTCTTCCGGCGAGCTTCCGGCGAACTTCCGTCGATCATCCGATGAACCCTCGATGATGCTCCTGCGGACTTCCAGCAAACTCCTGGACTTGTGACGATCCACTTGGCGAGTTCCGACGAGCTTCTTTGGCAAGCTCATGGACTTCTCGGATTTGTTCCCGCAGAACCTCCGACGACTGTCCGAACTTCCGTCGAACTCTCGAACTCCCAACGTGATCATTTTCTTGACTTTGGTGCAACTCCTGCTGCATATCTTACTTTCATCGTAGTTAATCCTACACACTTATCTCAACATATAGATTAGATAACAAATGACAATTGACTTCATCATCAAAATCCGAGATTCAACAATCTCCCCCTTTTTTATGATGACAATCAATCGATAATGGAGTTAACCTTAACTCCCCCTGTCTATATGCCATACTTGAGATAAGTCATTCTTGAATTCAAACCCTTTGAATTCAAGAGACATATTGATAAGTTAAAATCATTTAAACTTATCAATACTCTCATCATGATTCCCATCATGATGTATCTCTCTGAAGATGATGTCAAGGCTTGACATTCATTTTCAAATTTTACATTACAAGTTTGAATGATGGTAATAGTAGCAATTCATCATATATCAACATGTAAAACTACGAAGTAATATTTTGTTATGATGCACACATTTCAAATGTTTTAGCAATTATCGCATTTCATCACATGGTAAGATATCAATACGTAAAATTATGATGCAAGTTTTTTGATATCTTGACACGATACAAACAAGGCATAATGCAAATTATAGCAATCATAGCATCTATTCATATATCTCTTGGTGATGCAAGCATGGCATTAATACTCATATATTTCTCCCCCTTTGTCATCAACAAAAAGCATGGTAGTTGTGATACCAGGAGAACAATATAAGCAAATTTTGAGCATAAGTGTGATAGTCGTTCATGCCTTTACTAGGTTCAAGTTATTTTCCAATAGTAAGTGATAGGAAATCAATTGTACATGCATATAAAGGAAAGCATGATATGTAGATCGCTTTGAATACTTCTTCATTTTTATTTGTTATAATCTTTTTGCATGAAGGAGGAAGACCATTTGTGATACCAGCTATTTGTGAGTTTACTTTGAGTGAAGTTAAAACTGATGAGAGATTAAATCATGAAGTTGAAGTCGATGAGAGATTGAATCATGCTTCATTTTTACAGGTATCAAGATATGTATGTGAAACAAATCTTTGTAAGTAAAAACACTATCATCCATATTTCAAGATGGAACTCATAAGCAGGAATCATTTCATCAAATCCATTTCAGAAAAATATTTTTCATATAATAACTGTATGAGAAAATCCGATTTTTAGGATACCAATTGTTAAGCGAATTCGAAAATGAAATTAACACTTTCATGCATTCGGACAAGACTATGCTATACAATCATGAAGGCAAAACATGCTTATTGTTATGGAAATTTTTGTATTCAACACATAATTTCCAACATGTTATTTAGGCATGTAATGGCAGTTAAGTGATTTGATCATTCAATAAAGTCCAAAAAATAATTTTAACTAGTTTATGTATTCTGACACATTAACATTTCTAATTCTCTTCTTATGAAATCAAATTATTCTTCACTTAGAGGTTTTGAAAAAATATCAGCTAGTTGATGTTTAATATTATGGCAATGACGTATCAACTGCATTGGTATATCATTTACACAAATCATGGAAACCAAGACACAAGGTTTTCAAAAACATTTAGTTTCGATGTAAAATCTAACAGTGAGTAACGAGATTAAACAATGAGTGATGTTTGTAACTCTGCTCACAAATAAATACATCAGGTAACCATATCAAAGATCAAGGCATAAGGCATTGTGATTATAGTGAGTAACATAAAGAGTTTACAATACACATATAAGCTCATTCAGGAGGTGGAAAATTAAAATGCCTAAATAAAGAGTCAAATTGTCGATGACTTTGCTGCAGCTCAGATAGGATTTGATCTTGTTGATGTTCAATCCGTTCTTGTCTTTGTTCAAATCGGTCCATCCGAATCCCAATATCTTTGACAGATGATGCAGGAGCTTGCTCAAATGAATGTGTTTCCTCAAAGGGACAGATCGGAGGAGATTGAGTACCCCTAAAGACTGGTGTTTCCGGTTCTGGTTCAGGTTGAGGGGGATCGGTTCTTCTAGGCATTCTAACCCAGTTACCGTTTCTATAAACACATCTTAATCGGTGAAGTAGATTTTTATTTATTATGCTAAACCTATCTACTTTTATTACTTCTTCTTCCAGTGGTATTGGAATATCGTAGGCTTTCAGTATTCTAGTGATTATACCACCATATGGGAGCATCATGTCTTTCTTAGATAGTTCTAACATGTTTTGCTGAATAAGATAACCAAGACAGATGTCATGTCCTTTCGTGATCCAATACATAGTTCCTAATTCTAATTGGCTTACTTCATCATGATGGTATTGTTTAGGGAGAATGATGCTAGTTAGGATATTATGAAGTACCTTAGTGTTTAGTGGCAGTAGATGTTCATAACTTTTAGGAACAAATGCTAAGTTGGGATTGGCGAAAATTGTTCCTAAGGCTTCAACAGATTGGTAAACATTCTTTCTTCTTCATCTACTTGTATATTGTTGTAAAACAATCTAACAAGTCTTGGATAGATGGGTTCACTAATTTGTAAAATAGGGAGTAGATCTAAGTTTACAAACCATTGGATTGTTTCTAAGTCTCTTAGTTCATTTAAATCTACATGTTTTCCCTTATTGACACTCCTAAGTTCGAAAGAGGAAAACTTTTCAGCATGATATTTTGAATCGAAAAGGGTAAGATCAAAATCTTCCACTAATCTCCTCTTCCCTTTGTCCCTTGAGGATCTTATAAACCCCATAACTACTGCTATTTAAGAGGATAGTAATGAGCAAGAGTAAATGAATCAAAAACAGAATTTAAAGGGTTCTTAGAGAATACATTAGTGAGATCTTCGATATAAGGAGAGATTGTTGATCTTTTGCTTCAAAATGAGGAATATTTGGGATGCTATGAGGGGTGAAATGGAGGTGGCGAAGCTTTGGAAGAGTTAAGAGGGGAAGGGAGTGAGTTGGGGTCGGTTCCACTACCGGCCCTAGCTCAGGTTAAAAAGAGGCAGAGTTACAGGCGGGTGCACCGTTGGCTAGGGCGATGCAACCGCTTGCAACACGTGACAGACGGAGGTGCTACCTCCAGCTAGGGCGGTGCCACCGCCTGCAAGCGGTGAACACTTGTTCTGACTGTAGTGTGGTCTGATTTGAATGTTTTTTACTTGAGAAGAATTTTCATTCAGAGCAATCAACTTTACTTACGTAATTACGTAAGAATTTTCTATTGTAAGATAAGAAATTTTGCATGATCAAGATAGATCTTGTGACGTGCATACTCTAAATGTTGTGCACATGTTTGTGACAGATTGTTCAGGTCTTGCAAGTTCATGACAAACTTAGTAAGTTCATGATATAGTTGGATTCGAAAGTAACGAACGGATGAAATCAATGAGTTTGAAAATCTAGTGGATATGTGAAGTGAGAATCATGGGTTTCCAATTCTAAGAGATCAAATAGGATTGTATCTATATCGCATTTGTAATTTAATTTTCTAATCCTCTTCTGTTATTTAGGCTAGAGAGCATCGCGAGTTCTTTTTGGTTCTTGGGTCATGAATATCGAGAATCTAAAGAGCAGGATATTATTTCTTGCTCCCAGCTTAAGATGTTTTATGTCTTTACAAGAAAGGATGATCTTTAGGTACCCATTTGCTTTTGGGTGCCTCAAAAATAGATCTACATTGTTTATCATGTTGCATAGAATTTATCATGGTTCCTTTAGGAACCCAAATTAATTTGTTCAGACTTATTTTCTTGAATGGACAATAATGCGTTTTGTGTCCAAATTTGCAACAAAAGTTGTATTTGCTTTGGTGTCGAACATGTAAGATGGGGCCTTTTATGAAGGTGATTGGATTTTGGTGAGGACTTCTCACAAATCCGATTCTACTTCTTTTGGGAATGTGACCCTTGTTTGCAAGGATCATGTTCAAGGACTTGCTACCAACCTCGAATTTCTTCAAGGTGTCCTTAAGTAGCAAGTTTTCTTTTTGGAGAGTTTCTAGATCATGGCATTTTATGCATGAACCTAAACTATCATGATATTTAGCTTTTAACTTATCAAAATTACAAGTAAGACTATCATGCTCCTTTTTTAGCAATTTGTAATTTCTACTAATAATCTTGCATTCATCAAATAAGTCATGGAAGGCATTTAATAATTCATCAAATGATAAATCTGCATCTATTAAATTCGTTACCTCCTCTCCGATGGCCATTAAGGCATAATGAGCAACTTGCTCAGTGTTGGACTCCTCTTCTTCAGACGCGCTCAAGTGATCCCATGTTGCTTTGAGCGCCTTCTTCTTTGATGTTCTCTTTTTTACTTGGGGACAATCACTCTTGTAGTGTCCCGGCCTTTTGCACTCATAGCAAATAACTTGGTCCTTCTTGGGTTCAAGTTTATTTTTTGTGTCATTCTTAAACTTGTTTCTTTTAATGAATTTTTTAAATTTTCTTGTTAGAAGTGCCAAGTCATCGTCACAGTCCTCATCACTTGAGTTTTCTCTCAAGTGGTCTTCTGAAGTTCTAAGTGTCATATCCTTCCTGTTCTTTGGAAGGATGTCTTCTTGCTCTTCATGAGCTTTGCAAGTCATCTCGTAGGTCATTAATGACCCGATTAGTTCTTCAAGAGGGAAGTTGTTTAGATCTTTCACCTCTTGAATAGCAGTGACTTTAGGATCCCAACTCTTAGGAAGGGATCTTAGAATCTTATTTACGAGCTCAAAATCCGAAAAACTTTTTCTGAGTCCTTTTAGACCGTTGACGACATCCATGAAACGGGTAAACATGTCGCCAATAGTCTCACTCGGTTTCATCCGGAAAAGTTCGAAAGAATGTAACAAAAGATTGATTTTTGACTCTTTCACTCTACTTATGCCTTCGTGAGTCACTTCGAGTGTGTGCCAAATATCAAATGCGGTTTCACAAACCGAAACACAGTTGAACTCGTTTTTATCAAGCGCACAAAATAAGGCATTCATAGCCTTTGCATTAAGAGCGAAAGCCTTCTTCTCCAATTCATTCCAATCAATCATTGGAAGAGAAGACTTCGAAAATCCATTTTCGACAAGATTCCAAAGTTCAAAATCCATAGAAATAAGAAAGATCCTCATTCAGGTCTTCCAATAGGTGTAGTCCGTCCCATTGAACATGGGTGGACGTGTAATAGAATGGCCCTCTTGGTTTCTGGCGTATGCCATCTCTCTTGGGTTTTAATCCGTTTAAGAGTTAACCTTGCTCCTCTGATACCAATTGTTAGGATCAAGAGCACTAAGAGGGGGGGGGGTGAAATAGTGCAGCGGAAAACCTTCTACGAAAAATAAAAACAACATTCTGTCACGGACTTAGCTGGTTTTGCCTAAGTCGTGCGGCACCCTTGCGTGTTCGTCCGCAAAGGTCAGCCTCCCCAAAGCCTCCCATTGTCCCTTAGGACCACCAAAAGAGAGAACGGGTTAGAGAGAACGCCTCAATTGGGATCGACAAGCAAACATCTCCGAAAAACACTTCATAGATAATGCAAATTACAAACAGACTTTACAAGCTCTGAACAGTGACACAACAAAGGGTAAAATGGTCCATTATAGATCGAAAATCTCTCGCATGTATCCACATGACACAACCTTTATTTACAAGCCTAAAGAGGCCACCAACCCAACTAAAATGGGACTATTAAGCCTTCGGCCGCCCCTCTACATGCTGTATAAGGCATGAACATGCCAAAAGACACGGACATACATAAGCATTACATCAAACATCCTGTTTCGAAGTTTGTCCGTGACATTCTCCCCCACTTATTCCTTCGACGTCCTCGTTGAAGCCTTTGTCGACACTACAACTCCTCGCCTTTGCTGAGTCTTCAATCTTCTGCTCCAGCTACAATGCTCCTCTTGGCTCCCAACTGCTCTCCGCTGCTGTTTTTGAGTAGTCGAACCTTTGATCCGCCATGCTGTTGCAACTCACCATTGACTCTGACTCTGGTGTGGGGTTGGCTGAGTTGTGTTGATCATTGTTGATTCCTGCGGATCCCCCAGATGAAGGAAAAGACCATCCTTACTGCGCCAGTCTCTCAAATTCCTCATGCTGCTTGAACTGGGTGGATGCTTGTTGGAGCTTTAACGAGCATCGTCTCGCAAACTTCTGAAGTTTTGGGTCCTTCCTCCATAAAATTTACTCATTGACTCTTCTTTCACTTAGTTGTCACATCCAAGTAGGTTCGCATCACTTCCGCTTTCGATTGGCATTTCGTTGGGAAATGAAGCGGACAATCTACTCTCAGTAGCACTGATCACCGTTGGTGAGGATTTGACAACTATTGTCTTCCATTATCTTCGAAGGGTCTTTGAACATATGCAAAGCTCCTCTGCTGGATAAATAAGAGAATTGGGGTACTTGGTTTCGCCCATTCTCTTAAGAGTTAAGAAGGCAAAGGTTACTTGACTTCGCCCGCCTCCTCGAGGTTGTACTTCATGCATCGAGCTGGTTACTAGCCTTCGCCTGCTCTTTGCTCACACTTCTGAAGCACATGAAGTATTTGCGCTCCTTGCGTTGAGTTAGCTACTGTGATTCACCTTCTCATTGCCATTGAACTTCTGGAATGTAGGAAGTTTTCACCCCAACTTGGAGTAGTTCTCTCATAGGTTTGGTCGCCTCTGGGATTGTACCGCATACTGCCTACTTCGTTCCTTGGTTATGCACTCTTGCATGACCCGAAGTCCTTCACTTTCGGCTATCTTGATGAGAAGCACATTGACACCGGTCTTACGAAGTTCTTCGGCCTCTGCCCTTCAGCCTTGTCTCGGTACTTGGAGATTGCCTCTGCATTCTCCACCTCCTCGGCCCCTTTCACGACCAAGCGCTCTCCCTTCCTGAGAGCAAGGGATCAATGACTTTCACGGAAGTCCCGCCTCTGCGGTACCATGGCGCTGCTATGCCCATGGCCCTACTATCCGTCGCCTCGCATCTGCATCCCTTTTCTTCACGATTAGTAGATATGTCTCCGTGGCACTCCTCTGAGTCCACCTCCATTCTAACTGATGCTTGATTTTGGGTAGCTAAGTCCCTCTGGACTCGTCGTCGCTTCCTCGCCCCTTTCGACCCCCTGCTTCAACACCACTGTGTTCTCCAAGCAGTTCGTTTGGTCGATGGAAAGACAGACTACAACTCCCATGCATGGCCTCTGCCATCACGTTGTAGGGTTTGCACCGATTCTGTTCTCCTTAGCTTCCTTGGTAGCAACGTTCGCTTACTCGGCCTTGTCCTCTGACTTGCCGGGCTCCCTTAAGCGAATATGAGCTCTGGAGCAGTCCAACTCTCCAGCTGCTTCGATCATACCTCTGCATGATCAAGTCCCTCCCATGGAACTTATTGGTACTTGCATTCGAACTTTTCCCTTGGTGAAACCCAGCCCCCATATGCTGATGACCAAGGTTTTCATCCGATGCAAAATTCAATGCACGCATGGAAGACCCGCCTCTGTGGTACCATGGCCTTCACTCCTTGAATCCATAGCCCTTCTTGTCGTCATGTTGTTCACCGAAGTGGAGCTCCCAATAGCTCCCGATCATACCTCCATATGATCTAGTCCCTCCCAGGACTAAGTCGTGTGTATCGCATTGCCACGAACTGTTCCACCACGATCCGCTGCACCATGTCGCCTCCTGGTGACATCTCCATTGCATTCTAATCCTTGTGGAATAAACTCGAATTGTGAACCCTCCATGTGTGGCCTTTGCCAATACATCGCAGGGTCTCCTCCACATTCGATTTTGTTCACTCCTTTGGCAATCGACCTTCATCCACCCACTCTTGGGTCACACCTAGATGAAGCACCGCTCTAGGACAGTCCGTCGCCTAGTAGCTCCCGAAGTCCACCGACTTCACTGTAATATGTGCACCATTGTCTGGATCCTGGGCCTCTGCCCCTACCAGCACAATCTCCGCTGCGCACTGCTTCCTTCATGGCAACTTGAATGACAATACTGTAGCATATTCTACAAGAGTACCCGCCTCTGCGTCCTCTTGCCCCGTGCTAAGGCCTTCTGAACCCAACTTCGTCTCCGCAAATTGAGTCGCCTTAGTTCCTCCATCAAATGCTTTTCCGAGATAATGTGCATGTGCCCAGAAGCTCCCTTCATCCTTGGCACCATGCAAGATGAGTCCTCTCTGATAGAATGAATGACCCATGGAACATCATGATCCCACTCTTGCCTCTGCAAGAGTTCATATCCTTGACCTCTGTCTAAGGAAAGCACTATGCCTCTGCTCCATGTTCCAACTTCTATGCTGGCTCCCTTCATGCGGCTTGAGTACTTCGCCAAGTTACACCCAAGTTGCTCTGCTCCTCGTTTTTGCATTGAGTCGATAGTGGCCCTCGCGCCCACCATTCCACGGGTCAGCCCTCCCTTGAGTCCGATCTCCATATCAACTCCAAGTGTGCCTTCATTTAAGTTGCTTTTAGGTCACTTCCCCACTTGATCTCACAATGCATCCACCAATGCATTCTCTCAAGCGAGATCATGCGACGACTCCTCGTCGCTTGCTCAGTCCATCGAGCTTCGTGGAGTTATTGTTTGTTGAGGTACTCCTCAACATGTGAGGTCTGTCTCACATGATTCTCCCTCTGGAGAGCCGAGACTTATCCCTCCTGGATAACTGTCCCATTGGAGCAACATCTCTCTTCGTTTCGGAGACCACCGTCCCCTTGGACTACCGGAATCTGCTGAACAAACTGTGCATTGTTCTGCCTCCTGCAAACGCACTTGCTAGATTGTGACTCCCCGTCAATACAGTCCCCGCTGCACCCCTCAAGGCCTAGCAACATGCTGAACTCATTGCACACTTCAGCCTCCTACGGACGTATCCTTCACATGCCGAAGAGAAAGTTTCAATGCTCCATGGCGATGAGTTTCGGTCGCCTTGGGATGGCCACGAACATTCCATCGTCCGCATACAAGCCCATGCATGAGTATCGAATTCTTTGAGTTAGCAATTCCCCTCACCTCTGTGAGCTTTGCACAACTCTTTCGATCGTTGAACAACTCATTCCACCTTGCATGGTCTCATCCTTTACCAAGCGCCTCGCTTGCCTTGAGCACCATCAATTATGGTTGTCAACGTTGAGCTGTAGCTCAAACTCAGCCATCCCAACCTTTGTGCACTCCAAATTCTTCCAAGCTTGCTTGTTCTCGTGGTGCCTCTTGCGTGAAGGGTTGGCCATTCCTCTGAATGCCAATGTCAGATGCCCGCTCCTTTGAGCGACTCCTTTTCCCTACATCTCCATGCCCGTTTTCCCCCAAACGGTCACGCGTGTGCTGACTGCCCTCAACGCAGCACCGCTAGGTCCCCCACGTTTGCATGCTAAGTGTTTCTATGAGTGCTTGTCCCGCTCTGATACCATCTGTCACGGACTTAGCTGGTTTTGCCTAAGTCGTGCGGCACCCTTGCGTGTCCGTCCGCAAAGGTCAGCCTCCCCGAAGCCTCCCATTGTCCCTTAGGACCACCAAAAGAGAGAACGGGTTAGAGAGAACGCCTCAATCGGGATCGACAAGCAAACATCTCCGAAAAACACTTCATAGATAATGCAAATTATAAACAGACTTTACAAGCTCTGAACAGTGGCACAACAAAGGGTAAAATGGTCCATTACAGACCGAAAATCTCTCGCACGTGTCCACATGACACAACCTTTATTTACAAGCCTAAAGAGGCCACCAACCCAACTAAAATGGGACTATTAAGCCTTCGGCCGCCCTCTACATGCTGTACAAGGCATAAACATGCCAAAAGACACGGACATACATAAGCATTACATCAAACATCCTGTTTCGAAGTTTGTCCGTGATAGTTCGTTCGTTAAAAGTGATTTTGGTAAGAAAGCCGATTCGTAAATCACTTTAACTTTTGTTTAAGTGAGATGCAGCAAAGATATAAATGCAGTTTGCAGTTATGATTCTAATCAGATAGTAGGCGCAAACTGAAATATGATATTCATAGGAAAAAACTAATTTACGTCTAAATGCTGATTCGTAAATCACTTGATTAAGCGAGATGCAGTTTAAGCAAGGATATAAAGGCAGTTTGCAGTTATGATAGAAATCAAAACGTAAACGCAAACAGAAATATGATGATTGTACGATAAAACTGATTTACGTCTAAACGCCGATTCGGAAAGTGCAAAGCTTGAAACCCGATCGTATATGCGCAGAAAGCAGTAAGCTTTAGAGGAGGTTTGCAGTAAAGATAATATGCTTAAAGTAAATGCAAACCGAGATTTAGAGTGGTTCGGTCAATCTTGACCTACTCCACTTTTGGCTTCCTCCACTGATGAGGTCACCGATGTCAACTAGAGGCCTTCCTTCAATAGGCGAAGGCCAACCACCCTTTTACAGTTTCACTCCTTTTGACGGGCTTAGGAGACAACCCTTACAGAATTTCTCTCCTCTATTTAATGTTGGGAAATCATGGGGGCGACATCATATGCACAGCGGAAGAACAAGAAAACAAAATCCCCGATTCCCAAAAAGATGTTCGTCGTCGTGCGAAGATTGGTGCGTAAAATCTGCGAAACTCAAAACTGCGTATAGAGTAGATTGTGTTACCTAGGGAGATCGTATATCCCTGTTTCCTTGCAGATCCTTAGGAGAGGGTGAAGGAGGTCAAGCGTCCTCCTCTCTAGCGGTGATCCACACAGCAGGGTTGCGATGACGCTCCTCAAAACTCCAGGCCTGCTCTGAGGTGGAGAGGGAGAGGAGAATAGGAAAGCTAAGCAAAGACTCTAGCCTATGAGGCTTTGAATCCCTCCTATTTATAGAGGTCCCCTGTCAAACCCTAATGGGTCCTCCCCTAGTGGATATTGGATCTGCATCCAATAAGACAAGGGCTCCGTCGGATATCTCATATCCGAACCTCTACTCATCGCAATGCCTACCATATGTGTGTGACCCTCTAGGCCCAATATCGAGCTGGCCGTGAGTCATACCTGTTAGAACTCCTTCTAACTCAATGAGTTATTATCTTTGTAATAATTCACTTGACTCATCGATTACGGACGTACTAGGCCACTACGCCATAGTCCCCAGACGATACAGGGGAATCCAATCCATTGGACCTGTCTGTCCTCAGTTACCGTGTACCTATAGTCCCTCATCCATCTAATATCCCAGAGACCGTATATCGAGCATGGTGTTGTCAAACCCATGCAGTTTCTACTCGAGTCTCGCTCTAATCGGATTCTCCTGGAGAACTCTTTCTCTCTCAACCCGAATGACCCTGGCTAGGGATTTGTCTGAGTAAGAACACATGAGATATTCCTCTCATGACGCCGAGAGTGGATGATCCTCTATCGACACTCAATAGCCCTCGTAAGGTCAACTACCACTCCCAATGACCAGCTGTATTAGATCTGGGACAACCAAACCTATAAGTCTGGTATCAAAGAGTGGAGCACTCATACAGGACATCCTTGGTGTCTCAAGTCTAAGGACCAAATACACCACTAGGACTACGGAATCGCTGTCTGACAATAAGGCATCATCAACCATCCAACATTCCGTAAGCGGATCAATCAGTGAACTCATTCTCCAATGAGCACCTGTACTGTATCCCTAGTGTCCCTACACGAGCAGCTATGAGACTAGCTGCATCCATTATATGGACGGGTATACAGCACACCAGTCTATCCGGTTATCATGATGTCCCTCTTGAGTAACCTATGACCGGGATTATTTAGGATATGTGTTTAAAGGTGAATCGATCTCATTATCGTGATCTCATCACGATCCGATTCCCATTGCACAAATCCAAGGACATCACAATATATATATATATGCATTTATGCAATAGTTATAAAATGATATACACCAAAATATAATAAGCAAAAAGATTTTGTATCAAGTCACACGTGCCATCACTCACGTGATTGGCTTGCTGGGCACCTATGACTAGCATTTAAAGCTCAGAACTTGGAAGAAAAGGGGGAGAAGAACTTTTGGCCTTTACAACAATTTTGAGCTCTAAAACTCATAGAACAAGATCAGGATTTCGGTGTATGTTTTGTGCCCTTTCAGTGCTGAATGGGTGGGGTATTTATAGGCCCTAACCCAGTTTGAATTTGGAGCTCAAAACTGTCAATTCCTGAAATTCTGGGATCTGGCAGTTGCACCTCCTGACTGGAGCGGTTGCACCGCTTGGCAGAGCTCGAAGACTGAGCCTCTGGATGGTGCCACCTCCTATCAGGGGCGGTTGCACCTCCTGCCAGAGCTCGAAGACCGAGCTCAAGTGGTGCCACCTCCTGTCAAGGGAGGTTACACCGCCTAGTCTCGCTTGGAGACTGAGCCCAAGCGGTGCCACCTCCTGGCTGGGGCGGTTGCACCACCCTGTCTTGCTCGGAGACTTAGCCAAGGCGGTGCCACCTCCTGGCTTGGGCGGTTTAACCGCTTGGCAGAAATCAAGGTCCGAATAGGTTAATCCATTCGGCCCAATTTGGGTTTTTCAGGGGCCCAATTGCCCCAAGATTAAGTTAATGGGATCACCTCCCATTTCCAACTTAATCATTATGCTAACTACGATATTTCCTAAGACATTTAGTGCAACTTGCTCCGGTGTGTCAATCGCTTCTTCCGGCGAGCTTCCGGCGAACTTCCGTCGATCATCCGATGAACCCTTGGTGATGTTCCTACGGACTTCCGGCAAACTCCTGGACTTGCGACGATCCACTTGGCAAGTTCTGACGAGCTTCTTTGGCAAGCTCATGGACTTCTCGGATTTGTTCTCGCAGAACCTCCGACGACTGTCCGAACTTCCGTCGAACTCTCGAACTCCCAACGTGATCATTGTCTTGACTCTGGTGCAACTCCTGCTGCATATCTTACGTTCATCATAGTTAATCCTGCACACTTATCTCAACATATAGATTAGATAACAAATGACAATTGACTTCATCATCAAAATCTGAGATTCAACAGATTATTAACATGATCTCGTATAAAGTGATGCCTAATATCAATATGTTTAGTTCTAGATTGTTGAATGAGATTTTTTGTTAAACATATTACACTTGTGTTATCATATTTTATGGGAATATTTTTAAGATGAATCTTATAATCTTCTAAAGTATTTTTCATCCACACAACTTGTGCACAACATGCACTAGCTACAATGTATTCAGTTTCGATTGTAGATAGTGCAACCAAATTTTGTTTCTTAGAAGACCAAGAAACAAGTGCGTGTCCTAAAAATTGACATGTTCTGGATGTGCTTATTCTATCTAATCTACATCTATCAAAATCCGCATCAGCATAAGAAATTAGTTCAAAGTTCTCAAATTTTGGATACCATAATCTTAGATTTGTAGTTCCTTTAAGATTTCTAAGTATTCTCTTAATTGCTTTAAGATGAGATATCTTAGGATTAGATTGAAACCTGGCATAAAGTCCTATACTAAACATGATATTCGGTCTAGTTGCGGTGAGGTCAAGTAAACTTTCTATCATACCCCTATAAGCTTTTTGATCAAATCTTTCTCCACTTTCATCAATTTCTAACTTAGTGGAGATGCTCATAGGAGTGTTGATAGCCTTTGAGCTATCCATATTAAACCTTTTTAGCAAATCTAAAGCATATTTTGTTTGACTAAGAAATATACCTTTACTTAGTTGTTTGATTTGTAAGCCCAAAAAGAAAGTTAATTTCCCCATCAAACTCATTTAAAATTCAAGACTCATAATTTTAGCAAATGACTCACATAGAGTTTTATTTGTAGAACCGAAAATAATATCATCAACATAAATTTGAACAATAATAAAATTATTTTCAAATTTTTTGATAAATAATATTGTATCAACCTTGCCTTTAGAAAATTTATTTTCGATAAAAAATGAGCTAAGTCTCTCATACCAAGCCATTGGGGCTTCTTTCAATCTATAGAGAGCTTTAATCAATTTAAACACATGATTAGGGAGATTATCATTCTCAAACCTGGGAGGTTGTTCAACATAAACTTCTTCGGAAATAAAGCCATTAAGAAAAGCACTTTTAATATACATTTGAAACAACTTAAAATTGTTACTACTAGCATAGGCAAGGAGCATCCTTATGACTTCTAATCGTGCCACAAGAGTGAAGGTTTCTTCATAATCGATTCATTCTTCTTAGTTGAAATTTTTGGCCACTAATCTAGCCTTGTTTCTGTTAGGATCGGAGCGGCACTAAGAGGGGGCAGGGGGGTGAATTAGTGCAACGGATTAAAACTCGTAAGTTTAAAATCGATTTCGTAAATGTGTAGAGATTTCGATTCGACGAAGGATGACTTAGGTAAAATAGCTGGAGTAAAGGTAGTCAAGAGTAGGGAGATGAAAACCGAATGATTTGCAACTAAGTAGAGAAATGGTTCAGAAAATTAAACACTCACACATTCAAGGAACACCACGATGTATAGTGGTTCGGTCAAATGACCTACATCCACTTTCGAATCCTTCTTCGATGAGGCTCCCAACTTCTACTAGTAAATCACTTTGAAGGGGAAGGACCAAATACCCCTCTTACAACCTTCTTACAAGTGGTTCACACTCTTACAGATTTTTTTCAAAGATAAAGAGGGAGGTGAACACTTAAGCTATTGAAAATAAGACTTTTCTAGAGCTTTTTCTCACTTTTTAACTTCTCAAAAAAGTGTGTTCTCTGTTGAGAATTGAGGGGCATTTATAGGCCCCAAGAGGATTCAAATTTGGGTTTCAATTTTGAATTACTTTTGAATTTTCTGGTGTTGGCGGTGCCACCGCCTGTTAGTGTCTAACACTAACAGTGTACTGGCGGTGCCACCATCTGGACTATTCTAGCTCACAGGTTAGGCTCCAAACTTGGCCCAAACCAGTCCAAACTCAGTCCCAATTGGCCCCTAACCGGGTTATAGGATTAACCCTTAATCCTAACCCAAATTATATGTAAACTATGCAATTAAGACATAGCCCTAAGCAAATTTTTAACTGGCAACATTGAGTTTCCTTCTAGCGAGCTTTCCGGCGAACTTCGGGCGGACTTCCGATGCACCCTCAGATTTCTTCCGGCGGACTCCCAGTAGGCTCCCGGTTTTGTGGCGAGTTCTGAATCTTTGGCAAGTATCCGAGCCTTCTCGGTGATCTCCGCAAACCTCCGACGATCTTTCCGACGGACTTCAAAAAACTTTGGCAAGTCCCCGATTCTTTCTCAGTTGGTTCCGGCAATACTTTCGACGATTCTTCGGAATTTCGGCGGACTCTCGAACACCCATCGAACTTGACTCCGGTAAATTTGCTTTATGTCTTCAAGCTATCGTAGTTAATCCTGCACACTTAACTCAATAATATGGATTAGATCAATTAACTCATCAATTGACTTCATCATCAAAATCTGAGATTCAACAATCTCCCCCTTTTTTATGATGATAATCAATTGATGACAGAGTTAATCATAACTCCCCCTATCTATATGCCATATTATGAGAAGATAAAAACACTTGAATTCAATCTCTTTGAATTCAAGCCTAAACCGATAAGTTCTATCCGTTGAACTTATCGTTATTCTTAATAAGCATGAGCAAATACGAAACTTCATATTTCTCATAATTTCAAAGTATGAAAATTATTTTCAAGCCGAATGATAAAAGACAATTATCATTTTGATAAAAATAAATAATAATTTAAAATTTTAACATGGATCTCATGATATAAATGCAAGGCATGATTTCATATGATCATGAGATGATTGCTTATCATATATATATATATATATATATATATAATGTATATATATATATATAATGTATATATATATTTATAATGTATATATATATATTTATATATATATATAAATGATAAACATAATATTTTGCACGAGTCATCAATCTTTTGCACATTCTTCTCCCCCTTTGTCATCAACAAAAAGGAGATGAGTTTTCAAGCATAAAACTCGTGATCCTTGAAGCCATTCATAAAATCATCATATAAGAAAAAAAATCTTGAAAAGGAGATGTCAAAATTGACAAAGCTTCAACTTGGTATTAAGATCGATCATTCAAGGAAGACATCAAATCATCTAAAATAACATGAAGGTGCCATCAAAATGTTGACAAAATTTAGGAAAGAAACATCCAACATCATATACTAGGATAATGTCAAACGCATGTCAAGGTAGCATAGAGGTTTACAATAATAAGAAAGGTTTAACACAATGATTATTCTTTAGGAGGAATTTCAGAGTTCTTATACATGACATCTATCTTCTGGTTCATCTATCATAGTTCCCTTCAAATTTTAACTTGTTGTAATTGAATTTGTTTTTGCTGTGATTTGAGTTGCTCTTATTGTAATTTGATTTAATTTAATTCTGCCATGATGGGATCTTCAGAAGATGAAGCAGGAGCTGGTTCTGAAGGTGCTGCACCAAAGGGACTAGGAGGAGGAGATTCATTTCCCTTAAAAATGGATGTTTCAGGATATTCTATTGGTGAGGGAACTGGATCAGTCCTTCTAGGTTGCCTAATCTATATATTATTGCCAAAAGTGCACCTAAGTCTCTTAAGTAGATTTCTGTTGATAGTGTTAAATTGATCGACCTGGATTATTTCTTTATCGGGTGAGATACAAATATTATAGGCAAGCATTAATCGAGTGACAAACCCCCATACGGTAACATTGAGTCTTTAGCTATTATGTCCTACATATGTTGCCAGATTAAGTATCCAAAATAATTATTTTGGTCGGTCATAATCCAATACATAGTACTTAACTCTATTTGACTAATCTCATCATGATGAAATTGTTTAGGAAGTAGGATGCTTATCATGATGTGATGAAGAAATTTAGAGTTAAAGGGCAACAAGTGTTCGCAACTTTTGGGAATTATGCCTAGGTTCGGATTTGCAAAAACAATTTCTAAGGCTTCGGAGTAAGTTACTCCGATTGTATTGATATCCCATTTACTTCTAAAATAACAACCCCTATCCTTTTCGACAATTCCAATTAACTCACATATAGTGCTATCAAAGATTCGAATTTATATTCCTAAGAGGTAGGTAGTTAAGCTATCATTGTCCACACTAAAGTTTGCGTAAAATAACCTAACTAACCTAGGGTAAATCGGTTCATCGATTTATAGGATAGATAAGCCATCTAAATTTGCAAACCATCAAATGAGTTCTAGGTTTCCAAGTTCATCTAGATCAATATGTTTGCCCTTATCTATTGTTCTTGTTTCAAAATTTGGATACCTAAGGGCTACTTCATTAGATCTAAAAAGGATTTGGTTATAGGAATCTCCTTCCACCCTTTTCCCTTTGGTTCTTGATGATCTCTTAGGAGCCATATCTAATCATGATGATAGATTAAGAGAGAACTTTAAAGAATAGGCCAAATAATGAGAGGAAGAAACAAAAATTTTCAAATCTTACCTTATATAAGTTTCCTTGAGAGGTAGAGAGCTTGATCCAAGAAGAACCCCTCTCTTAGGCTTCTAAAGGCTTAGAATGAGGTTGAGAGAGGTTTAGAGGGCTTTGTGAGAGTGCTAGGGAGGGTGCTCTCGAGTTGGGGGCGGTTCCACCACCGACCCTAACCCCTCCTCTCTTTATAAGGGGGTTCTCGGGCGGTGCCACCGCCTCGGGACCAAGCACCCAAGCGGTGCTACCGTCGGTTCTGACAGTGCTACCGCCGGTTCTGGCAGTGCCACAGTTGACACGTTAAAAAATAATTTTTTTTTATTTTTGTTTTCAAAAGTTTTAATGTGTTTGAATTAAGATAGGTTAGTGTCTTGGATCACTCTTTAAGATGTCATTCAAAATCGAAAAGAAAGAAGTCAAATCCACGAAAATCGAAAAGAGGATAAAATTTTTTCGGAAAATATATACAATCAAGCTCATTCATAAGGACAATTCAACATGCCTAATTCCCTTCTAATAAAGTCAAATTGATCTTTATTTAAGACTTTTATAAAAATGTCCGCTTTGTATTAATAAATTCTAGAATGACATTATTATTATTGACATGATCTCGTATAAAGTGATGCCTAATGTCAATATGCTTAGTTCTAGAGTGTTAAATTGGATTTTTGGGTAGACAAATAGCACTTGTATTATCACATTTTATGAGAATATTTTTTAAATAAATTTCATAGTCTTCCAACATATTTTTCATCCAAACAACTTGTGCACAGCATGCACTTGCAGCTATATATTCGACTTTCGCCGTAGATAGTGCAACCAAATTTTGTTTCTGAAGTCCAACCAAACCTTTATCGTATAATTGACTAATGCTTAAGAGATTATGTTTTAATCCATCAACTAGCAACACATCGTCAATTGAAAAACTTGATTTGTTACCTATGGTTCCCTTGCCAATGATTTTACCTTTGTTGTTGTCTCCGAAGGTGACATACCCTTCTTCTTTGCTAGTGAGCATAGAGAAATAAGATGGATCTCTGGTCATGTGCCTTGAGCATCCACTATCAAGATACCATCTCTTTCTCCTAGCTTGTGAGTTTGTCTACAAAAGAGGATGGTTTTTAAGTACCCATTTGATTTTGGGTACCTCAAAAAATGATCTACTAATTTTGTCATTCATCATTGAATTATTTATAGTTCCTTTAGGAACCCATATCAACTTATGTGGACTAATTTTCTTAAATGGACATTTGTAAATAATATATCCGGATTTACAACAAAAGTTACATTTTAAATGAGGTGAAACATATAATGTGGGTCCTTTAACGAAGGTGGTAGGATTTTGGTGAGATTCTCTCACAAAACCAATTCCACTTCTATTTCCGACGTGACCCTTGTTTGCAGGGATCCTGTCCAAGCCTTTGCTACCGACCTTAAACTTGTTTAAGGTCTCCTTAAGTAGTAAATTCTCATTTTTTATTGCTTCTAAGTGTTCACACTTAGAGTATAGAGGAGTTTGAAGACTATCAAGCTTATTTTTTAGTAAGGCATGCTCTTTCTTTAATAGATTGAACTTCTTACTAATAGTTTTACACTCATCAAATAATTAATGAAAAGCAATAAAAAGTTCATCGAAAGATAAATCTTCATTAATTAAATCACATACCTCTTCTCCTAAAGCCATTAGCACGAAGTTTGCCTCCTCTTTGTTACTAACTTCTTCATTCTCGGAATCACTTGAGTCATCCCAAGTTGCTTTTAAAGCTTTCTTCTTCTTCGGTTGCTTCTTCTTAGCTTGGGGGCATTCATTTTTGAAGTGCCCCGGCTTCTTGGATTCGTAGCATATTACTTGGTCCTTTTTATGTTCAAGTTTATTTTTGGTGTCATTTTTAAATTTGTTCTTTCTTATAAATTTTTTAAATTTTCGAGTTAAAAGTGCAATGTCATCATCACTGTCCTTATCACTTGATATTCCTTTCAAGTGGTCTTCTTATGTTCTAAGTACCATATCCTTCCTGTTCTTTGGAAGGGGGTTCTCGAGCTCTTCATGAGCATGACACATCATTTTGTAGGTCATTAGAGACACAATAAGTTCTTCGAGAGGAAATGTTTTAAGGTCCTTGGCCTCTTGAATGGCCATAACTTTTGGATCCCAACTCTTTGGAAGGGATCTTAAAATTTTAGTTACTAGTTCAAAGTTAGAAAAACATTTACCAAGAGCTTTGAGTCCATTGATGACATCCGTGAAACGAGCGTACATGTCTCCGATGGACTCACTTGGTTTCATCCGGAAAAGTTCGTAAGAATGCACAAGAATGTTAATTTTAGACTCTTTCACTTGGCTAGTGCCTTCATGAGTGACCTCAAGAATTCTCCAAATATCAAAAGCTGAATTATAAATCGAAATGCGATTAAATTCATTTTTGTCAAGTGCACAAAATAAGTCATTCATAGCCTTTGTGTTTAAAGCAAAAACCTTCTTCGATGAGGCTCCCAACTTCCACTAGTAAATCACTTTGAAGGGGAAGGACCAAATACCTCTCTTACAACCTTCTTACAAGTGGTTCACACTCTTACAAATTTTTTTCAAAGAGAAAGAGGGAGGTGAACACTTAAGCTATTGAAAACAAGACTTTGTTAGAGTTTTTTCTCACTTTCTAACTTCTCAAAAAGGTGTGTTCTCTGTTAAGAATTGAGGGATATTTATAGGCCCCAAGAGGATTCAAATTTGGGCTCCACATTTGAATTACTTTTGGGTTTCCCGGTGCTGGCGGTGCCATCGCCTGTCAGTGTTTGACACTGACAATGTACTGGCAGTGCCACCGTCGGACCTCTTGGGTTCTGGGCGGTGCTACCACCCAGTCCGGCAATGCCACCACCTGGACTATTCCAGCTCACTGGTTGGGCTCCAAACTTGGCCCGAACCAGTCCAAACTCGGGCCCAATTGGCCCCTAATCGGGTATAGGATTAACCCTTAATCCTCACCCAAATTATATGCAAACTATGAAATTAAGATATAGCCTTAAACAAATTTTTAACCAGCAATGTCGAGTTTCCTTCCGGCGAGCTTTCCAGTGAACTTCGGGCGGACTTCCGATACACCCTCGGATTTCTTCCGAGGGACTCCCAGTTGGCTCCCGGTCTTATGGCGAGTTCAACGAGTCTTTGGCAAGTATTCGAACCTTCTCAGTGATCTCCATGAACCTTTGACGATCTTTCCGACGGACTTCTGAAAACTTCAGCAAGTCCTTGATTCTTTCTCGGTTGGTTCCGGTAGCACTTCCGATGATTCTTCGAACTTTCAG
This sequence comes from Musa acuminata AAA Group, assembly GCF_036884655.1. Classification (NCBI taxonomy): domain Eukaryota; kingdom Viridiplantae; phylum Streptophyta; class Magnoliopsida; order Zingiberales; family Musaceae; genus Musa; species Musa acuminata. Next base: position 38,848,502 of record NC_088349.1, read on the forward strand.
CGGACTCTCGAACACCCATCAAACTTGACTCTGGTAAACTTGCTTTATGTCTTTAAGCTATCATAGTTAATCCTACATACTTAACTCAATAATATGGATTAGATCAATTAACCCATCAATTGACTTCATCATCAAAATCTGAGATTCAACAGTTTCTAACCACGATACCAAATTCATCTTGCTTGTTTCCAAAGACCCATTTAGTACCAATAACTAAATTGGTTATTTGGCCTAGGAACAAACTTCCACACCTCATTTCTCTCAAATTAATTTAACTCATCTTGCATTGCAATAACCCATGAATCATCTTTCAAGGCCTCGTCAATACATTTTGATTCAATTTAGGAGAGAAAAGCGGCGTTGGCACAAAAATTCTTAAGATAAGAATGAGTTTGAACCCCTTTAGATGTGTCTCCTATTATTAGCTCCTTAGGATGAGCATCTACATTGCTTATCATGTTGCATTAAGTCATTTGAGGTTCTTTTAGGAACCCAAATCAATTTATGCGAACTATATTTCTTAAATAGACAATGATAAGCTACATGTCTAAATTTGCAATAAAAGATACATTTCTTTTGGGGTGAAACATGCAAAGTAGGGTCTTTAACAAAGGTGGTTGGATTATGGTGAGAGCTACTCACAAATCCGATTCCGCCTTTTCTATGAACGTGACCCTTATTGGCAAGGATCTTGTTCAAGGATTTGCTACCAACCTCAAACGATTCTAAGGTTTTCTTAAGTAGTAAGTTTTCTTTTTGAAGTAATTCTAGTTCATCACATTTGGTACATGAAGCTAGACTATCATTGTGCTCAATGATAACAATAAGATTATTTATAGAAATAATATTATAATATAATAATATTCTTAGCTCTTATATTTTGATGATGAATAACTTACTTGATAGTTAAATGAAAAAAATTTTAATTTCAAGTCACCGGTTGGTATTGAGTTGAAACATTCCTATAAAAAGAAAGAATCAATATCTTATTAGTTACCCATGATAAACTAGTATTGGACCATTAAAATACAATCATCCAGAACATTACGTGGCTATTTTCTTAGAGTCAGCAAAACTAAAGTTTTATATAATTAATATACAATTGCAACATTTTAGATTTTTAATATGTTTAAATTTTTAGTTCACTCTTTTTTAAAAATCATTTATTAAAATTTATCTTTTTTGGGATATGAGTAAAAGAATTAACATAAAAGCAAAGATAAATAATTACCAAATTTTAGGTTTTCTATTCATAAATAAAATAATGACAACATCATATTTTGATTTAAATTATCATAAGATAATAAATATTTATTGTAAAATTTTATTCTTTTGATATAAAATAATCAACAAAGGACTCAAACAAGTCAAGTTCATAATCAATTCATCTATATTTTAATATTTTTAACTTGTATGAAGAGGATCATCATCTACATTTCTAGACATGGTGAATGTGATATTATTCAAATCTTAAATTTTAATAATGAGAATTTTCACTCCACATTTAGATTTTCATATATTACAGGAATACTAAATCGACCACATAAAAAACTATATTGTTTCTCTTTTCAAATACAAATTCTATGCATGGAGAGTTTTGCACCACACTTTGTATACTTCGTCTCAAGAAGAGCATAACTTATTAAATGACTATGGTATTACTTTCTAATTCACAAAGTAGATACTCATTCATCTCTTAGTTACATTTATGTACTTGAAAGATATGAAATAATTTTTTTTTAATTTATCAAACCACAATCTTAATAGTTTTATATAAGGTATAAATATCATGTTAAAAGATGATAATATTCTTATAAAATATTTACTTTATGGATATAACAAGCATAAATTATAAATTGTATGAGGTCACAATTCTTTATTCAACTTTTATACATTTCACTTCTACCATTTTCTAAATTATTACATACTAAGGAAACTGCTATAGACAATGAAGATTTCAGTTTACATAGATTGTTTTAAAATAATACAGCCTTATACATAAAATTCAACTGACCCTAATCTTTATATTACCTCACTCTTGTGAAAAATAATTCATTCGTCTAGACATTACTTCAATAATACAAAATTTATTGTTTCTATGAATAATCTTATTCATCATCAAAGTATTCAATAATTCAATTTATTTTTCACTCAAGATTCTACGTTCATCAAACAATTCATGAAAAGCACTTGAAAGCTCATCGAAAGTTAAATTTGCCTCTAATGAACTTGTTACCTCATCTCCAATAGCCATTAGTGCATAATGAGTAATTTGCTCGGTGTTAGTTAGCTCCTCTTCTTCGGAAGCACTTGAGTCATCCCATGTAGCTTTAAGAACTTTCTTCTTTGGTTGTCTCCTCTTTGCTTGGGGACATTTACTCTTGAAGTGTCCCGGCTTCTTGCATTTGTAACATATCACTTGTTCTTTCTTAGGTTCAAATTTATTTTTAGTATCATTTTTAAATTTATTTCTTTTTATGAATCTTTTGAACTTTTTTGTTAAGAGTGTCAAATCATCATCAAAGTCCTCATCACTTGAGTTTTCTTTCAAGCGGTCTTCTTGTGTTCTCAGCGCCATATCCTTCTTATTCTTTGGAAGGGTGTCCTCAAGCTCTTCATGAGCTTTACATGTCATTTTACAGGTCATTAGTGACCTAATTAATTCCTCAAGAGGAAAATTATTTAGATCTTTGGCCTCTTGAATGGCCGTGACTTTAGGGTCCCAACTCTTTGGAAGGAATCTTAAAATTTTATTAATAAGCTCAAAATCCGAGAAACTTTTACCAAGTCCTTTTAGACCATTGATGATATTCGTAAATCGGGTGTACATGTCTCTAATGGTCTCACTTGGTTTCATTCGAAACAACTCATAAGAATGCACTAAAAGATTAATTTTTAACTCCTTTACTCTACTAGTGTCTTCATGAGTTACTTCGAGTGTGTGCCAAATGTCAAAAGTCGTTTCATAAATCGATACTCGATTAAACTCGTTTTTATCTAATGTACAAAACAAGGCATTCATAGCCTTTGCATTTAAAGTGAAAGTCTTCTTCTCCAACTCATTCCAATCGTTCATTGGAAGAGAAGACTTATGAAAGCCATTTTCTAAAATATTTCATAATTCGAAATCCATTAAAATTTGAAAGATCCTCATTCTAATCTTCCAATATTGTAATCCGTCCATTTGAACATGGGTGGACGTGTAATTGAATGGCCTTCTAGGTTGCCGGCAAATACCATCTCTCTTGGGTTTAAAACCAAATGAGAGTGAACCTTGCTCTGATACCAATTGTTAGGATCAAGAGCAGCACTAAGAGGGGGGGTAAATTAGTGTAGCAGAAAACTTTCACGATTTTAAAAGACTTGTTTCGATTAAAACTGGTTCCGACGAAAATGGTTTCGATTCAATCCGTTTCGGAGAGAATTTGAACTTGAAAGCTTTCGTAAAATTAAAGCCGATTTTGAAAGGTGTTTACTTGAAAGCGTATGTAGGCATAGTAAAAGCATAGTAAGGAGGAGAGGCAGTTTGCTATAAAAGTAAATTTCTCAAAGTAAATGCAAACCGAGTTTTAGAGTGGTTCGGTCAATGTGACCTACATCCACTTTCGGATTCCTCCTCCGACGAGATCACTGACATCCACTAAAGGCCTTCCTTTAATAGGTGAAGACCGAATACCTCTTTATAGCGCTTTCTCCTTTTCCTGGGTTTAGGAGATGAACCCTTACAAGTCTCGCTCCTCTTTCTTGGATGGTTATAAGGCTAAGAGATGAAGGAGGAGAACTCTAACTTTTACAACACTTTAAGACTCAAAAACTCAAGATTATACCAATGGGTTTCGTTCCCTTTCATGCAGAAAAGGATGGGGTTTTTATAGGTCCCAATGGCTTCAAAATTGGAGCCAAAAAGTGTCACATCCCCGGAATCCGGGGTACTGGCGGTACCACCACCATTACTGGGCGGTACTACCACTGCTGATCTGACACTAGGCGGTACCACCGTCGAACAGGGGCGGTACCACCACTGGCAGCACTGCTACCGGTGGTACCACCGCCCAGAAAACCAGGGGCACTACCTTCCTGGCGGTGCCACTACCGGCCATGTTTTCAGGGGCTGAATTGGGTGCTCAATTAGGGCCAATTCAGCCTGGTTAAGGGCCCAATTGGCCCATAATTAAGTTATGGGATTACCTCTCAATCCTAACTTAATTTACACTCTAACTCTGATAATTAAGACATAATTTACAGTGCTTCTTGTTCCGGTGCGTCAATTGCTCTTCCGACGAGCTTCCAGCGTACTTCCAACGAACATCCGATGAACTCTCGGCAATGTTCCGGTGGACTCCCGGCAAGCTTCTGGACTCTACAATGATCTTCTTGGCGAGTTTCGATAAGCTTCTTTGGTAAGCTCCTAGACTTCTCGGTTGGTTCCCGCAGAACTTTCGACGAACGTCCGGACTTCCGTCGACCTCTCGAACTCCTAATGAGATCTCGATCTTGACTCTAGCATAACACCTGCTTTATGTCTTACTGCTATCATAGTTAATCCTGCACACTTTTCTCAATATATGGATTAGATCAAACAAATTATAATTGACTTCATCATCAAAATCCGAGATTCAACAAGCGCTACCCGACTTCGGCAAGACTTTTGTTATTGAAGCCGATGCCTCCGGAGTCAAAATTGGTACTATACTAATGCAAGATAGCAGCCCCCTCACTTAGACCAGTAAGGCATTATCTTTTTTCCATCTCAAGATAACTATTTATGACAAGGAGATGCTCGTGATTGTGCATGTGGTGACCAAATGGAGACCATACTTGATCGGGCAATGCTTTCAAATCAAGACCGACTATAAAAGCCTAAAATATTTCTTGGAGTAGAAGATATCTTCCCCCAAGTAGTAAAAATAGGTAACAAAGCTTCTTAAATATGATTATGAAATAACTTACAAAAAGGGGAAAGAGAATGTTGTTACAGATGCGCTTTTACGGCCACCCAAGCAAGCTGAATTTTCGATCGTTTCACTTCTAACCAGCGACTTCCTTGAGGATATTAAAAGGGAATGATAGGGAGATCCGAAGACCAGTAAGATCATAAAAAAATTGGAGGAAACACTAAGCTCTGTGGCTCATTACAGTTGAGACTCAAAATAATTACGCTATAAGGGACGCATTGTGCTTATGCCAAATTCTACTTGCATAAAGACCATCCTTCAAGAGATGCATTCCACACCTACGGCTAAGCACTCCAGGTTCCTTAGAACTATAAGAGAATTAAGCAAAATTTTTATTGGGTAAGTATGAAAAATATTATTGCTAAATTTGTGGCATAATGCGATGTATGTCAACGACATAAAGGCGAGACAATGGCAAGTCCCGGAAAGCTGCAACTTTTACTCGTCCCAGACTCAATATGGACTGATATACAAATGGACTTCATCGAAGGGCTTCCCTCATCACAAGAAAAATGTACAATTCTTGTCGTGATTGATCGCCCTACAAAGTATGCTCACTTTTGCACTATTCATAATCCCTACATTACTTCTAGTATTACTCGAATCTTTATGGAGAATATTATAAAATTGAATGAGATGCCAAGATCTATTGTAAGTGATCATGATAGGGTCTTCACGAGTAGATTTTGGACAGAGTTATTCTTGATACAGGGCACTAAATTGAAAATGAGTATGACATATCACCCACAAACTAATGGTCAAACTGAAGTGGTGAATAGGTGCTTGGAGACATACCTCGGATGCTTCACCAATGATCGACCAAAAGAGTGTACAAAGTGGCTTCCCTATGTCGAGTGGTGGTATAATACAGTATAATACAACTTTTCATTCATCCATAAAATGTATTCCCTATAAGGCTATGTATGGTCGACCTCCCCCTATGATCCCAAAATATGTGTTGGGCACCTCTAAAATAAAACAAGTAGACAGAGAACTACAGGACAGAGACAAAATGCTAAAGTTACTAAAAGATAATCTCACTACAGCTTAAGCAAGGATGAAACAACAATATGATCAACATAAAGGCGAAAGAGAATTTTTAGTAGGAGATTGGATCTTCTTACGACTCCAGTCATACAAGCAAACATCAATCCAGACCAGAGCATCTATGAAGCTTTCACCTCGGTTCTATGGACCCTACTAAATTTTGGAGCGCATCGGAGCGGTAGCATACAAATTGGACTTACCTGCCAGCTCTCAAATCCATCCAGTCTTCCATGTGTCATGTTTAAAGCTCAAGCTAAGACAAAACGAGACAACCCAAAGCCATCTACCAAATATGACTACCCAAGGAGAATTCCAGACCCAACCGAGTGCCATTATTAATTAACAGATCATGACTCAACGATGACGACCCACTACTGAAGTGCTAATATAGTGGGTGAACCTACCAGCAGAAGATGCCACTTGGGAGAACTTTGACGACTTGAAGATCAAATTCTCAGAATTCATAGATCGTCAACCTCGAGGACAAGGCTAATTTGAAGAGGGCGGGTCTGTTAGAACTCTAGCTAGGAGAGTCCTAATTGAGTTTCATTGAAAGAGGCATTTATGTAAAACCTATCTAGCCAACCCCTATTAAAGAAGTGAAAAGGCCGGCTAAGGTTAGGATTAGTTTGGAGGTTGCTTCTTAAAGAAGCATTAGGAGTTAGTTAGAAGTAGGAGTCCTATTAGGAGTTGGGGTCTAGAAACCCTATAAATAGTCATGTATTCATCCTCTTTTCATAAGGAATAGATGAATCTTTTTAGCAGCCTTTGAGTAGCCTTTGAGTAGCAACTTGGAGGAAGGAACCCCTATAGAGTTCCAAGGAGGCCGATCCTATAAAGAGATCAACCCCAAGCTTAAAATCTGTAAGGGTTCTAAAATATCTTTAGGTACTTGAGAAGGACTAAAGATCTTTTACTAGTATATGGAGGAAGTAGCCTCAGAGTTGAGGGCTACACAGACTCGAGCTTCCAATTTGATATCGATAATAGTAAGTATAATTCAGGGTATGTTTTCTCCCTAAATGGATGAGCAGTATGGTGAAAGAGTTTCAAGCAAGATACCACTGTTGACTCGATCACAAAGGCAAAGTTTATTGCTATGGTAGAGGTAGTAAAAGAGGGAGTTTGGATAAAGAAGTTCATCATAGATCTAGGAGCTGATTCCCTTATAGTACAACAACTACGGAGCAATTACTCAAATGAGGGAACCTAGGTCTCATCAGAAGTGTTATGAGGAGGATCCAACTTATTAGATAGATCGTGGCCCGTGGATATATAGTAGTGGAAAGAGTTCTTGTTAGGAACGAGTCGGCGCTAAGAGGGGGGGTGAACTAGTACAGCGGTCAAATCTACATCGATTCTGAAAAATTCTTTGTACCATAAAACCATTTCATAAAGATGCTTAGATTGAAAGCGTACGGAAGAGTATAGCGAGTATGAAAGTTTGCAGTAAAGGTAAATTGTACAAAAGAAATGTAAACCAGATTTTTATAGTGGTTCGATCGTCATGACCTACATCCACTCCATCGAGTCCTCTTCCGTCGAGGCCACTAGCATCCACTATCGGTCTTCCTTCAATAGGCGAAGACCAACCACCTTTTACAGCTCTTTCTCCTTTTACTAGGTTTAGGAGATAACCCTTACACCCCCACTCACTCCTCTCTCAAACAGAATTCTAAACTTAGACTAGAGGAGGGGATTTCTCAAGTGATTACAATAGAGTTTTCCCACTTTTAAGCTCTCTATGCTTGTATATGTTAACCAGGGATGAGAGAGGTATTTATAGGCCTCAAGTTGATTCAAACTTGGAGCCTAAAAATATCTCATCCCAGGTTTCCAGGGTACTAGCGGTACCATCGCCAGTACTAGGCGGTACCACCACTAGTGCCAGTCTAACACTAACACTGACACTGGGCGGTACCACCGCCCAAACTGGTGGTACCACCGCCTGACATAGTCCCGGAGATTGTGTCATGATGGTGCCACCTATTGGGTCACTATTTGGGCCTTTTATTAGGCCCAACACAATCTATACATGGGCCCAATTGGCCTCTAATTGGGTTGACCCAATTCCAATCCCAATTATGTGCTAATTATGAATTCTAAGATATTTACTAAGCTAAAAAAGTTTGTAAGTCTAGTTTCTCTCGGCGAGCTTCCAGCGATCTTCCGGCGAACTTCCGACGATCTCTCGGCAATATTCTAGCGGACTCCCAGCAAGCTCCTGGACTTCTCGGTCAATTCTGGTAGAACTTTCGATGAACGTTTGGACTTCTAACGAACTCTTGAACTCCCAACGAAATCGCGTTCTTGACTCCGAAACTTCATTTTGCTTTATGTCTTGCTATCATAGTTAATCTTACATACATAAAACCTACTTCGATCTAGACAATTATCATAAAGCTTTGAATCATGTTGTCCGACATGTCATTGGGTCATCGACGCTTCGTCCGATTCTTCGACGCATTGTCCTCTCTTGCGGCCTATTGCCCAATCGGCTAGTTGACCTCCACAACTCTAATATCCTTGGCACAATATCTGCTTTTCTTGGCCCGATTCTCAAAACTATGGCCTAAAGCCTTTTGTTGATACGTCGACCGATCCTTCGGTGTGACGTCCAATCTTCTGACATTTTTTTCTGATCTAATTATCAGAAGATTAAATTGTCTCTCCTTGATCGAAGCTTCTTGCGTCACTCAATTGTCTCTTCTTGCTTCAATTGCGTCACTCAATTGTCTCTTCCTATTTCAATTGTCTCTCCTTGATCGAAGCTTCTTGCGTCACTCAATTATCTCGAAGTTTCCTGCTTCAATTTTCTCTCCTTGATTGAAGCTTCTTGCATCACTCAAAATACATATCAAATCATAAACACTATAAATTGGTTTCATCATCAAAATCCAAGATTCAACAGTTTCATCTAAAGATAACATTGCACATCCACTAACAAAGTCGTTGTCTTAGATTATCTTCGAGTATCACAAGGGTCTAATGGGGATCAGACACATAGGTGAGTGGCTTTAGATCAAGTAGGAGATTGCTAGTCATAGGTGTCCTGCAAGCCAATCACGTGAGTGACGGCATGTATGACATGATACACAATTTTTTTACTTATTATTATTATAGTATTTTCTCACTTTATATTGCTTGTTGCATATATATATATTGTGATGTCTATGGATCTGTGCAATGGGAATCGGATTGTGATGAGATCACGATAACGAGATTGATTCACCTTTAAACACAAACCCTAAATAATCCTGGTCATAGGTTACTCGAGAAGGACATCGAGATAACGGGATAGACTGATGTGCTGTATACCTATCTATATGAAGGCGGTTGGTCTCATAGTTACTCATATGGGGACACTAGGGCTACAATGCATGTATTCATTGGAGAATGAGTTCACTAATCGAGCTACTTAAGGAATGTTGGATGGTTGATGATATCTCATTGTTAGACAATTTCATCATCCCAATGATGTACTTGGTCATTAGACTTGAGACACCAAGGATGTCCTATGTGAGTACTCCACTCTTTGATACCAAACTTATAGGTTTGAAAGTTTCAGATCTAGTACAATTGATCATAGGGAGTGACAACCAACCTTACGAAGACTATTGAGTATTAATAGAGGATCAACCATCCTCGGCATCATAAGAAGAATATCTTATGTATTCTTGCTTAGACAAATCCTTGGCCGAAGTCATTCGAATTGAGAGAGAAAGAGTTCTCCAAGAGAATCCGATTAGAGCAAGACTCGAGGAGAAACCGTATGGGCCTGATAATACCATACGCAATATATAGTTTCTAAGATATTAGATAGATGAGGAATTATAAGGACATGGTAACTGAGGATAGATAGGTCTAAAAGATTGAATTCACCTGTATCATCTAGGGACTATGGCGTAGTAGCCTAGTACGTCTGCAATCGATGAGTCGAGTAAACTATTATGGAGATAATAATTCACTAAGCCAGAAGGAGTTCTGATAGATATAACTCACGGTCAGCTCGATATTGGGCCTAGAGGGTCACACACATATGGTAGGTATTGCGACGAGTAGAGGGTCAGATATGAGATATCCATCAGAGCCCCTATCTTATTGGATATCCAATAAGCCCCTGAATTATTAGATCCTATAGATGAGATCCAATAGAGTAGGATCCATTAGGGTTAAGTTAATAGGGGCCTTCTATAAATAAGAGAGAACCAAAGGGTCATAGGCTAGGCTTCTTGATTGTCACCTCCTATTCTCCTCTCCCCTTCTTTTCCTCAGATAGCAGGTGTGGAGATTTGGGCAGCGATTCGAGGAGCATCTTCGCAGCCCTTGTCATGTGAATCACTGCTAGAGAAGAAGACACTTGACCTCCTTCATCCTCTCGCATAGATCTGCAGGAATTTAAGGATATACGATCTCCCTAGGTAACAACTATCTCACATGTGGTTTTCAGTTTTATGGGTTTTGTGCATTAATCTTCGCATGACGATGAATACCTTTTGGGAAATTTGACATTTTTGTTTTTTGTTCTTCCGCTGCTCATGTAATGTCGCCCCTAAATTTCCTTACAGGTGGAAAAGGGGCTCGCTGTTGCTGGCGAGGATGATGGGGTGCAACATAACGTAGATAGTTGCGGGTTCGCGAGGGGGTGGTTATGCCGACTACTTGATTGAACGAGATGGGCAGGAACCAAAGGGAGGTGTTGCTGCAGACGATGGAGAAATAGAAGCTGACGCCAAGTAGAGAAGAAGAGGAGTCCACCGGCAGATTAAATGGCTGGTGTTCACCGAGAGAAAGAGCGGGTGCTCGGCGGCACCTGGGAAGAGAGAACTCGAGCCCCCACGAGCACACCAGTCCTGAGAGTTAGTCGAATGCTTCCTTGGCGAAAGCTTTTGGATTGCCGCTGCTGGACAGGATGGAGAAGGAAATCTTGCTATTAGATGAGAAGAAAATGATACTTAAAGTTTTCATTATCAGATGAAGAAGACAATTAGATTTCCGAGAGAAAATAAGGGAGGCTACTAATGGAGTTAATGGTAAATCTGGTGGAACCAAAGATAAACAAAAAAGAAAGTACTCAGGTGATGATTTGAGTCAGCAGAAAGGTAAATCCAAAAAGTTTAATGGAATTTATATTGTTTACAACAAGGACATTAACCCAACGGTTATCAACAAAAGAGATAATCCAAGAAAGACCAAACGCATCTGATTGAGGAAGAGACTTTTCGAAAGATGCGACTGATTTAGTACTTTTTGCTGTGGTGTTTGAAGCCAACATACTTGATAACCCCAGAGAAATAGACACGGGCGCTACTCATCATGTATGTGTCGATAAGGAGATGTTTTTATCATATGCTTCGATTTGAGAAACGAAGCTATATATGAGAAACTCAGAAACCTACGAGAGTAACTTAAGCAAAAAAAGTTACTCTCAAGTCTTAATGATGTGTTGCTAGGAATGTCAATGATACCAATCGGGATAGAAAAAATAAATAAAGATGGAGGTGGGGATGAGAGGTGTTTTATACTATATGTGAGCTGATATACTAGGCAGGGACGAGTAGAGCACTTCCAACCTCATATTCTTATGTGAGCTGATATACTAGGCCCAAACACCAAATAGATTAGGCTTTCATTATTCAAATTAGACTAAAAAATCTTGATTGAATCAATTATGTTTTAATTAAAAATTATTTAGTTCAATTGAATCAAATGAAATCGCGTTTTATAAACTCCTTCTCGTGGCCTCACGTGCATTGACATCCATATTTCCTAATTTTAGGTGACACCATGACGACAGTTTAACATTGTCTTCATCAGTCCTTCTACTCTATCCATTAGTAAATAGTAATTCCTTTAGTGATCGATGATTTCAAATAATAAATAGGAAATAGTGACGATAATTACTCGGTATTCATCTCTTTTTCTCCTTTTCTTTCCATCGCACACTTCCTTCTCTCTCCTCCCTCTTTTTGATTTTTTTCTTCATCATAGTACCCTTGATCCCTCATTGCAGTCATCCCCGCCCACCTCGCGACCCTGCCTCGTTGGTCGTCACAACCCTTGTAAGCCTGTGGACCTTACCGCGTCCCCCCACGACTTTACCTGATCCCTCCTCCACATCTTCCTCATTGATTATAGCCCCCCAACCACTCATTGCAACCATCCTCACCCACTGCCTCCCCGTGCCTCGTAATTAGCACATCTCCCTACCCTCTCATCACAATTGTCCTAGCCCACCTAGTGGCCTTGCCTCGCCAACCGTCACAACCCCCTCCTTCTCCCCCTACATCTTTCCTCAATCCTCTTCCATCTTTCCTCTATCTCTCCTGCATCATTAGGCATCACAACAGTCCCCACCCACTCGTGTCCCACCTCATCGACTATTGTAGTCCTCGTTGACTTGCCCCCTCCCCCTATGCCTTTCCCTGATCCCTCTTCCATCTTCATCGCAACCCTCCACTCCCTATCCTCATCTCATAGCTAGAATAGCCCCCCGCTCCCTCATCGTAGTCGTCCTTGCCCACCCCATGACCCTGCCTTGTCGACTATCATAGCCCTTTCCTTCATGCCTTTCCCCAAACCCTCTTCCATCTCTCCCCTTAATTGTATGATGGGGATATAAACAGGAATAACCTTTGTATAGGAACAAATACTAGAAGACCAAAATATGCAGCAGAATAAAATGGAAACACAATCAAACAGAACACCAAGATATATGTGGAAAACCCCTTCAATGCGAAGGGTAAAAACCACGGGGCAAACTAGAGATAATCCACTATGAGAATAATGAATATACAAATCTCAATCTCTTGCCCAAAACCCTAGCAACAACCACAAGAGAATAACTGGGATACAAGGATCACGTCACTGCCCACAATATCTAAAACCTCCCCAAGTAATCACAGCAAGAGTCTACTGTAGATTTGATCTAACTTGAGATGAGAACACTGCTAGATGATTGTGAACAGTCTCTCTGCATTGTCCTTGTCTTCTTCCCTTTCTTTCTCTTCCTTTTCTGCCTTGTTCTCCTTCTTCTCTTTGGAATCTCATGGCTCCAAAGATCTGCCTCGTTGCTGCCTTTTTATAGCTTTAATCTGCCTCTAAAACGCAGCCACCACATCCCCCTAATCTTAATTAGGGTTAGGTTAAGAGGGGGTGTGGGCTGTGGACTGTGGGCTGATAAAGCCCACATGGGCTGAATATGGGCCATCAGCCCAACAACCTCCCCCTTCAGCCCATAAGGGAGGCTGTCCCATGACTCCTCAATGTGAAGCCATACCGACCAACTGTCGGCATATCTCCTGTCTTTCTTTTGGTAAGGTCTTCGTCAACATATCTGCTCCGTTGTCATCTGTATGAATTTTCTGAAGCTGCAACTGCTTCTCTTCAAATACATTTCGAATCCAGTGGTATCTGACATCTATATGCTTTGACTTGGAATGAAACATTGGGTTCTTACACAAATGGATGGCACTCTGGCTGTCACAATGCACCATATAATTTTCTTGTTTCAGCCCCAATTCTTGTAAGAATTCTTTCATCCATAACATTTCTTTGCATACCTCTGTAGTAGCAATATATTCTGCTTCTATGGTGGAGAGAGCAATACACCTTTGTAACCTGGATTGCCATGACACAGCTCTCCCTGCAAAAGTAAGTACATAACCTGAAGTAGACTTCCTCGTATCTATATCTCTTGCCATATCTGCATCTGTGTAACCTGTTAACACAGGTGGTCCACCTCCAAAGCTTAAACAAACCTTAGAGCTCCCTCTGAGATATCTAAAAATCCACTTCACTGCTGCCCAGTGCTCCTTGCCTGGATTTGCAAGAAATCTGCTAGTAACACCCACTGCATATGCGATGTCTGGCCTCGTACATACCATTGCATACATTAAACTTCCAACTGCTGAAGCATAAGGAACCTTTTGCATTTTCTTCTTCTCCTCATCACTTGACGGACTCTGTTCTGAGCACAACTTGAAGTGACCTGCAAGAGGAGAACCAACTGGCTTAGCATTGCTCATACTGAATCTTTCCAATACCTTCTCAATGTATTTCTCCTGTGACAACCAAATCTTCTTGTTTTTCCTGTCACGAGAAATTTGCATGCCTAGTATTTGCTTTGCTGGCCCCATGTCCTTCATTGCAAAAGACTCACTCAGTTCCTTCTTCAACCTGTCAATTTTAGACATATCTTTCCCAAGAATAAGCATGTCATCAACATAAAGTAAGAGAATAATAAAATCCTCACCAAACCATTTGATGTATACACAATGATCTGAAGCCGTTCTTTTGTATCCATTTTCTGTCATAAATGAATCAAACTTTCTGTACCACTGTATTGGAGCTTGCTTTAGCCCATACAAGCTCTTCTTCAACTTGCAGACAAAATTATCTTTACCTTTGACTTTGAAGCCTTCTAGTTGCTCCATATAAATTTCCTCCTCCAAATCACCATGAAGGAAAGCTGTCTTCACATCTAACTGCTCAACCTCCAAGTCCTGGCTAGCAGCAATACCAAGAGCAACACGAATATAAGACATTTTAACAACAAGAGAAAATATCTCTTCAAAGTCAATACCTTTCTTTTGACCAAAGCCTTTCACAACCAATCTAGCTTTGTACTTTGGTTGAGAATAATATTCTTGAGTCTTCAACCTAAAAACCCACTTGTTCTTCAAGGCCTTCATTCCATTTGGTAGCAGCACCAAATCATAAGTGTGGTTCTTCTGAAGAGCATCCATCTCTTCCTGCATAGCAACTAACCACTTCTCTTTCTGCTCACTCTCAACTGCTTCCTGGTAACTCTCTGGTTCACCTGCATCAGTAAGCATCACATACTCATCTGTAGAGTATCTTCTGGAAGGTTGACGTTGTCTAAAAGATCTTCTCAATTGAGGTTCTGCGGGAACTTGCTCTCCTACTTCTTCTTGCTCAACATGTCTTACAGGTAAATCAACATCAGGCTCTACACTATTTTCTTGCACATCTCCCCCATCACCATGATATACTGGAGGAATAACTGGGTCACAATCTGCTAATCCTTCTGTAGAAGTCTTGGCTTGTGCCTTCTTCTTCAAATCCTTAAAGGTTTGATCCTCAAAGAAGACCACATCTCTGCTCCTGAACACCTTCTGCTTTTCTGGATCCCAAAGCCTGTAACCAAACTGATCATGTGAGTAACCAAGAAAAATACATTCTTTAGACTTACCATCTAGCTTGGACCTCTCATTATCTGGAACATGTGCAAATGCACGACAACCAAATACTCTCAAATGCCTGTAGGAAACATCTTTCTCTGACCATACATGCTCTGCAACATCACCATCTAGGACTATACATGGTGATAAGTTGATCACATCAACTGCAGTCCTCAAAGCCTCATCCCAAAACCTTTTGGGTAGCCTGGCCTGTGAAAGCATACATCTGATCTTTTCCATGATAGTGCGGTTCATCCTCTCTGCAATTGCATTATGCTGAGGTGTACCAGGAACTGTCATCTCATGTTGGATCCCATGTGACCTGCAATAGTCATTAAACAATCCCGTATACTCACCACCATTATCTGATCTTATGCATTTCAATTTCCTTTCTGTCTCCCTTTCAACCCTGGCATGAAACTCTTTGAAGACATTAATAACCTGATCTTTGGTCTTCAAAGCATAGGCCCAAACTTTCCTGGAAAAATCATCTATAAAAGTGACAAAATAAAGTGCACCACTTATACCAAGAACATCAACAGATCCACCAGGAGTTTTTGTCCTCAAAGGACCACATACATCTGTATAAACACAGTCTAAGGCATGCATTTTTCTAGACAAAGCAGCACTAGCAAATGAAACTCTATGTTGTTTACCAGCCAAACAATCAATACAAGGGTTCAGATGTATACCTCTGAGATCTGGTAATACCTCTCTCTTGGAAAGAGCTTGCAGCCCCTTCTCGCTCATGTGTCCCAATCGCCTATGCCACAACTCCATACTGAAGTCTTTTTCTATAGCATTTAACTTCTTACCATAAGCTTTAGCCTGCAACCTGTACAAAGTATGATATTTCTTTCCACTAGCTATAACAAGAGAACCCTTACTGAGCTTCCATTGCCCTCTGTGAAATCTACTTTCATACTCTTCATCATCTAGTCTTCCAACTGAAATTAAATTTAGCCTCAAGTCAACCACATGCCTCACATCCTTAAGCACCAACTTGCAGCCAAGGTTGGTCTTTAAATGGATATCACCCATGCCAATGATGTCTATTGTGCCATAGTTGCCCATCTTGACAACACCAAAGTTTCCAGACCTGTATGTAGCAAAAAACTCTCTCCGTGGTGTAGCATGATAAGAAGCACCTGTGTCAATCACCCACTCAAGATCCTGACACACACAAGAAAAAATATCATCAGAAGGAGACAAAATCAAATAATCACCACCCTGCACTATAGCTGTAGTATTATCCTTTAACTCTGTAGACTCCACTTCTTTTCCCTTTTTCTTGTTCTTCTTAGGTTGCTTACATTGGTTCTTGTAATGTCCTCTCTCACCACAGTTATAGCAAACAATATCTTTTCTTGATCTTGACTTGCTCCTACCCATACGTGAACTGCTTCTAGACTTTGACCTTCCTCTATTCTCTGAGATAAGTGCCTGTGAATCATTCTGAGATGTTGCTGAACTCTTTCTTCTCAACTCCTCATTCAACAAACTGCTTGTTACTTGACTCATAGTGACAATACCATCTGGTGCAGAATTACTGAGGGAAACCACCAGTGTCTCCCAACTTTCTAGTAATGAACTGAGAAGTAACAATGCCTGCAACTCATCATCAAGAGACATTTTTATAGAGGATAACTAGTTAGTAATACTCTGCATTTCATTCAAATGCTCAGTAATAGAAGCACCCTCTCTATATTTTAGGTTCACAAGTTTTTTGATCAAAAAAGCTTTGTTGCCAACTGTTTTTCTTTCATAGAGACTTTCCAATTTTTTCCAAAGAGAATATGCAGAAATTTTAGTAGAAACATGGTGAAAGACACTATCATCAAGCCACTGTCTAATAAACCCAATTGTTTTTCGATCTAACCTCTTCCACTCATCATCTGTCATAGTTGTAGGTTTTGCACTATCCCCTTGCAAAGGTCCAAACAAATCTTTGCAATACAAGAGATCTTCCATTCTTAGTTTCCATATCATCCAATTATTTCTATTCAAACTAATCATATGAGAAATATTACTGGCCTCCATGTTCAAATACAAAAATTAAATCACCAAAACCCCGCTCTGATACTAGTTGATGGGGATATAAACAGGAATAACCTTTGTATAGGAACAAATACTAGAAGACCAAAATATGCAGTGGAATAAAATGGAAACACAATCAAACAGAACACCAAGATATACGTGGAAAACCCCTTCAATGTGAAGGGTAAAAACCACGGGGCAAACTAGAGATAATCCACTATGAGAATAATGAATATACAAATCTCAATCTCTTGCCCAAAACCCTAGCAACAACCACAAGAGAATAACTGGGATACAAGGATCACGTCACTGCCCACAATATCTAAAACCTCCCCAAGTAATCACAGCAAGAGTCTACTGTAGATTTGATCTAACTTGAGATGAGAACACTGCTAGATGATTGTGAACAGTCTCTCTGCGTTGTCCTTGTCTTCTTCCCTTTCTTTCTCTTCCTTTTCTGCCTTGTTCTCCTTCTTCTCTTTGGAATCTCGTGGCTCCAAAGATCTGCCTTGTTGCTGCCTTTTTATAGCTTTAATCTGTCTCTAAAACGCAGCCACCACATCCCCCTAATCTTAATTAGGGTTAGATTAAGAGGGGCTGTGGGCTGTGGGCTGATAAAGCCCACATGGGCTGAATATGGGCCATCAGCCCAACATTGTAGTCCCTCACTTCTCATCACAACCATTCCCACCAACCCCCTCCACCCTCCTCACAATTATCAGCCATTGAAGCCCCCCCTTCCTTCCCCGATCCCTTTGTTCTCTCCTTTCTTGTACTTGATTGTTCAAAATATATAGAAAAAAATACTAAATTATATTTATAATTTTGATTGATATACTAAAATTTTGATTTTAGGTATATTATATCGTCAAGAAATGATCATATGATGACTCTAACTTGATCTTAACAAGCGTCTACAAAGGTAATCTTGAAAGAAAAAACAAACTTCAACGGTATGAAATCATTTTAAGAAGATCAAATTTTAGGGTGTTAATAAAGCAGTTTGTAATTATTGGAGAAAAAAGTGTTGAATCTCAGATTTTGATGATGAAATCAATTGATGAGTTTATGATCTAATCCATATTTTGAGAAAAGTAATGCAGGACTAACCACAATCATGAAAAGACAAAATAATTGTAGCAAGAAAAATCAAACGTTGGGTCGGAGTCAGAAAACAAGCATGGGTCAGAAGAATCAGACATTGCACTAAGATCAGATGTTGTGGGAGTTAACATGCCGATGGATCGGGCAATACGCCGACGGTTCGAACGATGCACCGGAAGTTCACCGGAAGTTCGCCAAAAGTTTGTCGGGACGTCGGATGAATAAATGATATGTCGGACAACTTAGCTTCTTGTTTTGTAATTGTTTAAGTCTTAATCATCGTAGTTATATCTTAATTTTAGTCAGATTTAGATGTAATCTTACTAACTCAATTAGGGGCCAATTGGGCCCAATATAGGGCTGAATTGGGCCTACTATTTGACCCATTCAGTGACTTAAAGCCAGGTCAAGCGGTGGCACCACTTGAGGCTCTACCACCTAGATTGTGTGGGCGGTGGTATCGCCCAAACACAATCTCCCATATTGTCAAGCGGTAGTACCGCCCAGTGTCAGTGTTAAACTGGGTGGTGGTACCGCCTAATATCAGACTGACAAGCAGTGGTACTGCTAGTTATCAGTTTGACAAACTATGGTACTGCCCAGTAATGACGGTGGTACTACTAGTACCCTAGAAACCTAAGATAATATACTTTTTCGCTCTATTTTTTAAGCCATTTAGGGCCTATCAATATCCCAATCTTTCCTGCTTACAAAGCATGAAATTAAGAATAAAAGTCTTGAGATTCTGAATTATAAAAGTCTTGAAAAAGTGCTAAGTGTCCTCCTCCTCTTCCTTAAGTTTTATAAACATTCTAAGAGAGGTGTGAGACTTGTAAAGGTTATCTCCTAAACCTGTGAAAAGGAAAAAGAGTTATAAGAGGGTAGTTGATTTTCGTCCATTGAAAGAAAATCATTAGTGAACACTGATGGCCTCGACGGAAGAGGAATCAAGAGTAGACGCAGGTCACGATGATCGAACCACTATAAACTTGGTTTGCATTTATATTTTCCTTTTCATTGTTATTACTCTATGAGTTAATTGCTTAGTTCACTTACTCCAAGTCAAACATATTTCAGATAAGATTTTTTTATCTAACGAAAGTTTTCTAAAGCCAATGATTTTATTGAAAGTACTAATTCACCTTTCCTCTTAGTGTCGAAATAGTCCTAATAAAAATTAGTACAAGTAAGAATAAGACCAAATATTTACTTGATCATTTCAAAATATATTCTTTACTAAAACATAAATACATTAAGCAATCACTTTCAAAAACAAGCGAGGGTAAAAGCAATCTAGGCACATAAAACTTTGATCCAAAAGTTGTAATGAGAGAACTTAATTATATTGCATGAGTGCCCTATTTTGATCGTAGTTTCCACATGTACTTTAAAGTATTTTAATTATTATTTAATGTCGTGTCTCAAAATATAATTAAGAGTGATATCATGAAAATATATAAAATTAAAAAGACTAAAATAATGAAATTGATTGAGCATGATACTAGCAAGATTACCATACAATAGCATATGTACATGGACTTCTACTAACCAGACCAGAAGAAGGGATATATGGTTGTCACTGCTCACTTCAAAGATGATTTTTGGATATTACAAAGTTAAATTTTGAGGTATTAATTTTTATATGATTTGATTAGAATTTATATTTTTGTTTTATAATGAGATTATAACTTATTTTATATTTGCACTCATTTATTTCAAGTTAATGTATGTGCCATGTTCACATATCGCTGAAGCACTTTCTTCCTCATTGATGGAGTGTTTGTTGGACTGGAACATTGATCGTAAGTTGTCTACTCTAACTATGGACAATTGCTCTACCATGATGTTATGATTTCTATTTTTTAAATAAACTTTTTTGTAATTCTCTTTTGTTGGGTGGTGAATTATTTCATATGCATTGTTGTGCCCACAAATTGAATTTGATAGTTAAGAGTGGAATGGAAGTGATTTGCTAAGGAATTGAGAGGATTAGAGATAGTGTTGTTGCCTATTGAATAGCAACACCAAAAGGATTTGAAAATTTAGAGGAAACTGCTCGCTAGTTGAGTATTTTGAGCACTTAGAAGTTGGCAAAAGTAATGTGTGACAAATTGAAGTTATGTTATAATATTACAAAAAGCAAAAGTAATGTTTGACAAATTGAAGTTATGTTATAATATTACAAATATATTTTTAGGAACCAAGTACCCTACACCAAATCGTTTCTATCTGTTTGTGAGCTGAGGTTAGCAATTTCTGAATGGAGAAATTCTAGTTGTAATGAAATTAGAACAATGACACTAATATGGTAGAAAAGTTTGAAAAATATTGGAATGTAATTCATGGGATAATGGGAATTGCAATTGTTCTAAATCCAAGATTTAAGATGAAATTGATTTATTATTTTATAAAGATTTATGGTGTTGATTCATCCTTTCAAATTAGTAGAATTCAAAGGATTTGTTATAATTTAATGAGAGAGCATTAGCAAAAATTTAAATCAGAAGAAGGATCTTCCTATTTTCATAGCTCAACTGGTTCCTCTAAATTAGATGTCATTTTCTTATAAGAAGACGTTAATCCTTTGTTAAATTTTAATCTATTTGTAAGTAGTATGATAATGTCAAATCAAAGTTAGACAAGTATTTAGATGAATCTCTTTTGTCAAGTAGTTATGATTTTTGATATTGTCAGAGATATTTTGGCAATTCTAATGTGTTCTAAACTTCTTACAATTACACTTAGAAGCTTTAATGTGTTCTCAAGACTGGTTATGGGATGAAATACAAAGTTTGAACTTTAAATTTGAATGAAAATACTTTAACATCTATTCATTTAACATTAATTCTTATTTTTCTAATATAATAAATTAATATTTAATTTCATATTTAGAACATTGCAAATTCTTTGAAGAGGATAAAGATGATTGTGAGATAATTGATAAATATTCTAGTTTTAATAATATTATTTATTATTAATTTTTATTAATTGACATTATATATATATATATATATATATATATATATATATATATATATATATATTATGTAGGATCAATCTTGCACGAATATATGAGCATGGGAATTGGACTAGCGAGATTAATGAAATAAACATTAATTTATAATTTTTTTGGATATTGTTGGTTTTATTTTTAATGAAAAATTTGTTAATATATTTTTTATTTTGGATTTATTTGGTTGTGAATTGTGATTATATTTGGTTCTGTTTATATTTGAATATACCTTTCTTTTGTGTACATTCGGAGTGGATGTGGTTATATTTGGTGCTGATTCATCCTTTCAAATTTGTTACAATTGTTCTAGATCTATTCGGTAATTTTGATTCTATTTTTATTTGAATATTTTATCTTTTATTTTGTATGATTTTTAGTATTGTTAATTAGGTTTGATAGTAATTTTATTTTTTCAAAAAATAAATTAATTAATTAGAAGTGATATGAAGAACTTGCGAGATCGGGAAATTGGATGGGTATGGACAATGGGGGATGAGACAAAGATGTGGAGAGGGGAAGTATTCCCCACCCGACCCCTTTGACATCCCTACTGCATGTACCAAACATTCAAAAGACCTTAGTTTCTGGATCATTATTGAGTAAGAACAGTTTTATGTTTGTCTTTGAGTTAGGCAAATTTATATGTTGGTAGAGGGTACTTAGACAATGACTTGGTCAAGATGAATGCAATGTATGCACACTATAATTTTGATAATAATAATAATAAAATTAGTCTTTTGTTTCCTTGATTGAGTCCTCAAGTTATGACATGGTAGATTAGGACATGTAAAATTTAATATTTTATGAAGATTTAATAAATATATATTCATTGCTTGCACTACATGTTGATCCTAATCATAAATGTGAAATATGTACGAGCCAAGTTGGCTAAAACACCTTTTTATTTAGTTGAAAAAATAATTATACCTCTAGAATTAATTTGACATCTATGATATGATTTAAAGTTTATGAAAAATAGAGGTGGGACAAAATGATTGTGCCAAATAGAGGTGAAAAAAAAAGGTTACTTTGTTTTTTTATTGATGATTGCACAATATACTATTGTGTATTTACTAAGAAGCAAAGATGAGGCCCTGAAAGTATTTAAATACTACAAGAATGAGGTTGAGAAAGTTATTAGAAGTGATTGAGGTGAAGAATGTGAAGCACCTTTTGAAGAGTTTTGCTGTATTATTCATCAGATTGCCGCTCCCTATTCACCTCAGTCAAATGAAATTATTGAACGCAAGTATTGTACTCTTAAACAGATGATGAATACTATGTTGATAAGTTCTCTTGACAAACTATATTCTTAATAAGATACCTACAAGTTATGGAAAGGTCATAAACCTTCCTATAAATACTTGTAAGTACGAGGGTATTTAGCTAAGGTAGAAATACCTCAACCTAACTAAGTCAAAATTAGGTCTAAGACATTGATTTCATATTTATTGGATATGCTCATAATAATAATGTATATCGATTCCTTATGCATAAATCAGATATTTTTGATGTATATGAAAGTATAATTATTGATAAATAATTTTATATTTTTTTACAAAGAGAAGAAAAATAAATTCTCAAAAAAAAAAAAAAACTTATGATACTATAAGAGGTGGTCATCTAAGTGATGAGAAACCAAGATGTAGTTAAAGGGTGGTCATCTAGATCTTCAAACTTATTTATTAGGAAATAAATCTAAGACATGAAGCTATGTTGACCTTAAAAGCTCAATTATAGAAAGAAGCTATCAACAGCAAAATCAAATCCATCATGCAAAATCATACATGCGAATGGATGGATCTTCCACTAGAAAATAAGCTTGTAAATTAAAAATGGATCTTCTAGTGAAAATTAAAAACTGATGAATCAATAGATAAGTACAAGATTAGGTTGATAGCCAAAGGGTTTAACCAGATTAAAGGTCTTAACTTTCTCAACACATATTTACCGATTATAAGGATGACATCGACTAGAGTATTAATTGCAATCGTGGCATTGCATAATCTCAAAATATATCAAATCCTAAGACGACATTCTTAAATGGTGAATTACAAGAAAAAATCTATATGGATAATCTGAGGGGTTTGTGGCTTCTAGAAGGAAGGTTCAAATCCATAAGTTACCTCTCTTGATGAAATATCTTTATGCATGTACTCTCTTTTTAGTAGTTGCATATTTATGTGTATTTTACTAGATAATTTTTATTTATGTGGGTGGGGGATTGTTGGAAATGATGGGCTAAGTGGTATATTTATTTGACCAAAATCATTTTCAGATGAATGATAAATTATAATTTTTTCGTTTAGAGACATGATTTTATTTTGTCCAAATAGACGTAACCTTTCATTAGAACATAAATGACCCTTTCACCGGGACGGATATGAGCTTTGGTATGAGTCTCTCTAATACCGATCAAAGAGAGAGTACAAAAGTATCTGAAATTTATTATTCTTATAATTTAGTGTATTATTATTGCAAGAAATAATCGTTGTATCATATAAAAAGATTATTGATAAGCCGTGAGCATGGATAAATTTGTCTTAAGAGAAAGAGTCTGATTCTCACCTCAATCAAAATCTTTTCTTTTAAACTATATAAAAATCAATTCCTCCAACAAATTATACGATGCATCATGTC